>NC_140467.1:54790115-54845115 GCF_051167445.1 Perissodus microlepis | reverse complement strand
TCTTGCTGCTATCCTCCTGTCACAAATCACTCCTGAAACTCATCTCTGCCTGCTTGACCCTGTCCGTACTCTCTTCTTCACCTCTCTTGTGCACTGTCCATTGCTTTGTATTATTGACCCCATCTGTTTAAACTTGTCTACCTTCTCTACTGCTGTTCCTTGCAACTTCACTGTTTTACCTGCCTCTTTCTCATTCACAAATGTGTATTTCATCTTGCTTCTACCGACTCTCGATTCTGTCTTTGCACTTGCTCCTTACACTCATAACAGATCACAATGTCTGTTAACATGGACACCTTCCTGATCTCATCTGTCAAACTATATCACCATGTCAAACAAGATCGGGTTTGGCACCAATCAATGATGTAATCCTAGCCCCACTTTGTACCCATCTGTCTCTTCAACTGCACACCTCACTACTGTTTAGCTCTCCTCATAGACATGATGCACCATCCTCACTTACACTACCAGTCAAAAGCTTTAGAACAACCCAATTTTTTTCAGTTATTTATTGCAATTCAAGTCATTCAAGCCCAATGAATAGCTTGAAATGCTACAGTTACGTTAAGTTAAGTTAAGTGCTGAACTGCCAGAGGTGAAAAAAAGGTACATTTCAGAATTGTACAAAAAGGACTTTTTCAAGGAAATATTAGGTCTGCTAGCATGGACCCAAATGCAGATGACAGAGACAGAGTAAAGCTAGCCTTTATTTTGGCTGAAGAAACTACAAACAATAGGCAGCAAGGGAATTAAAAAAACCTAAACTAGGAAAGCTAAACATAAAATATTACATAAAACCTGGAAACACAGGGCAGAAAAGCAGACAAACTAACAATAGACAGAGGAGAACAGAGGACTAAATACTGGGGTGCAACAATACTCGTATCGATATTGAACCATTCGGTTCGGTATGCATATGTATCGAACAATACAATTTTTTTTAATTTATTTTATCAACTTTTCTTCTGATGATGCTGTCTGTGTTGAGCGCTCAGTGGATCAGCCTTCTACTACTCCGCCTAGGCTGCTCTGTCGAGCGCAGATCCACTGAGCGCAGGGCAAGCTAGCAAGACAGAAGCTAAGCTCGTTGCAACATGGCAACTGCCTCAATGCTACCCGAAAATGAACCTCCCCCACCCTCATTCAGATCTGGCGTTTGGAACTATTTTGGTTTTCATGTGAAGCATGACCCTGATGGTAAGTGCGTCATGGACAAAAGTAAAACAGTATGTCGGATGTGCCACGCAATGCTCAATTGGTGGGAACTAGTGCGTTAGCGCAGTTAGCTTGTTAACATGTTGACGCCGTCCAGCCCCACGCACGGAGCGATCCGCAGTAACTCGTTAACGGAGATTTGCCGTGTTGTGGCGTTAACGTCATTTCAGATTAACGCTGACAGCACTAGTGGGAACAAAATGAATATGACTGCACATTTACGCCGACATCATCCTAGTGCAAAGACAAGTGGAAGCAGACAAAAACAACAAGCACGCATGCTACAAACTTTACCCGAGTCATTTAGACAGCCGTTAGCACATGATTCTCCTTATGGGGACCTGATATGTTTAATATGCTGCTGAGAGTATACCCCAGAAAAAGCGTATAGTATAGCTTTTATTTTGGAAAGAGCCATTTCTCTGTAATAAACTCTCTTTTCCAAAGATGAGTGATTTATCGATCAGATTTTTTTTCCCATTATTTTGTTGTTTCAGCAACATTAAATTTAAAAACTGTACTTCTGAGTTAAAATATATATTTATAATTTTAATAAATGACAAATTAAAAAGGCATGAACATTTTTTTGTATCGAAAAAATATCGAACCGTGACACCAAAGTATCGAACCGAACCGGACCATGAATTTTGTGTCTCATTGCACCCCTACTAAATACACAAAGGGATAACGAGGGAATGAGGACCAGGAGGGAAACAGCTGGGACTAATCACGCACATGAGACAGGGAGGAAGCAAAACAGAATACTCTAACACAGGACACGGGACTGTCAAAGTAAAACAGGAACTACAGGAACATAGAGACAGGAATGACGAGGAACACAAGGAACACAGCGGAGGTAGTAACAAAGCCTAAAGACTAGAAATCACAAAATACGAAAGAATAACTAAGGGAGCTAGAAATACAAAAGAATAAACCACTAGAAAAACCACTAAATCACAGAATATTATTAATCAAAACATAAGCACTGGGTTACCAGACCCAGGACCATGACAGCAACACAAAATAGGTTAACAATTTAAAGCTATTCTGCAGCAATGGAGGTTGATCGAGTCCTGAAAGCTGGTGCTACTAATCCCTACAGGTGTTCCAACTTTTCTGGATTACTTACAACCCCCTCTGTGTGCATAAAAGCAGTACTGGAACACACTGCTAGTACCATACCCTCATGAGCATCAGTTGAACAGTATTGTACTGCAGAAAGTAGTTTGTTGCTACAAAAATGGCGAGAAAAAGGCAATTAAAAATGGAAGAGACAGATCATCATAACTCTTGAAAATGTAGGTCTTTCCTACAGAAAAATTGGAAAGAAAGTCAAGGTGTCAGCGAGTACAGTTTCCTTCACCATCAAAAGGCACTCAGAAACTGGAGCAAACTCAGGAAGAGGTCTGGCAGACCCAAAGCCACAACTGAATCAGAAGACAAGTTTCTGAAAATTATCAGCTTGTGTGATAGGCGGCTCACAGAACAACAGCTTCAAGCACAGCTTAATAGTGGTTGTAGTAAGCAAGTCTGAGTTTCAACTATGAAGAGAAGACTTCGAGCTGCAGGTTTGACAGGACGCGTTGCAGCAAGAAAGTCAGATGTCTGAATAAGACAAAGAAGCTTGCTTTATTGTGGAAGGTTTATGTGGAACATAAACAAGCTGACACGCGATGCTGTTACCGTCGTTGTTGCTAACCACAACGCATAAAAACAGGCGCTTGTCCGTCCGTAGTGTGGTTATATAAAATATAAGAGAAAGAGAGAACTTTAAGAAATTAATATAGCCACTACAGTGACCATCAAAACGATGAAAAAATATTGCCGTAAACAGTTTATTTTGCGACACCACGAAACAAACGATAGCGTAAAATGAAACGATAGACATTTTTATATCGTCATCCGATATATATCGTTATATCGAACAGCCCTAATAGGTATTACAACAAAAACATGAAGTCTGCTGAGTATTCTTGAAACCAAGGAGTCTTCATTTACAGTATTACAAATATTGCTTTAAAAACCTGTACGAATCTTCTCAGCAGTGTATGTAAACAACGCACACGCTTGAATTTTTAATTTATTTTTTTTTTAAACGCAGTTTTGTTTTCAGGCAAGTCTGTTGTTTAAATCCTGATCTTATTCATTCCTCCAGTGCACTCATTGTTACAGTACACAATATCTAGATCACGTGCTAGTGACATAAAGTTCACTGATCCAAATCTGTCCATTAGAGGGTAAGGTATTGGCGGAAGCCAATGTTTAAGGTGGAGTGTGGCATTAAGGCTGTAACAAATGAAGTAACAAGTCTCTAACTGGCTAATTGGTGGATGTCTGACTGCTAAGCTCCCCACTACAAAGGAGCCACTAAAGCTGATAACGACATTAATGGACCAGGGACTAAACCCTGGCCTGGATTCACTGGACTGTACAAGTTAACACAGTGCAACAGGCTGAATGGTTTACATCATTCTGGCTACACATACAGACCAACATGACCTCGCCTGAAAGTCATTGAGTGCTAATTTGTCAATGTGTTTTTGCAACCAAGGCTCAGACAGTGGTTTATTTCTTTTGTTTTTAAAAAAAAAACACATTTATTTATTTATTTTTACAAGTTTTACATAATACACAGTTAGTTTATTTCTTTAAGGTGTAAATGTAACTGGTAGGTGTTGGAACTGATGTAAATTCGAAAATCCATCCATATAATGCACCCACTGTCAAAACCAAACAAGTATTTAAATATCTCTTTTTTATTTATTGTGGGTGCATTTTTGCCTTTAGTTTAGAGTTGAGTGTAGATACAAATGTATTGAAAAAACCCCGGGTATTGTGGTGTCTCATGCAGAAAAAGGGCTACATTCAAAGAGATGTACCTTTGAGAGATGTACTATTACAAAACAATACCGAAACTCTGTTTTTGAAGCTTCTACATTCAGTTTTTGCTGATTTCAGAGTATTAATTTTACCTCATTTGTTATGTTATTGAACTTGTCATAGACCTTGCACAAGAATGCTTTTCCACTTGGCAGCCATCTTGAAATAACTGTAGACTCCTATTTGTGCTGTTATTTTTGAAGAGTTTGACTTTTATTTCAATAGTCACCAGGGATAAAAGCTGCATAAACTAGAATCATTAGTCAAATGGGACTACAAAATTTAAGAAAAATAGATAAATGTTTAAGAACTTTCCGAATTATCTTTGCTGTGGTGGATTTCTCTCATATATTTCTTCTGTCTGTCAGTTGGGTGGACTGTCACCTCACCTCAAATGGTTGAAGCTGATGGCCAGCCTTCCTTATTTTGAAGATTATTTCTGTTTTTCTTCAAACTGTTTCCAAGTTCTGCTAAATGGGAATGGTTGGCTTTTCCACTTTAGTATTTCAAGTTCTTTATCTTTATCTGAAGTGAATTGAACAGTGGTTTTACACATTGCACTTTTTCACAAAAAGTTGCAGAATTCAAAGATTTGGCCTAAAGCGCTTCTAAGAACCATTCCATTTACCATTTGCTTTTGTTGAAGGAAAAATTATTTACAGATGATAATATTTTCTTACTTTTTTCTATTTCTAGGTGGGACAGTTAAACGGTTTGAGGGCCTCTGAATGAAAAACAGTATTAGCAGGTGCTAATCCAGTTCATGTTTTCCTGTTTTCTTTCACGTGGTTGATTATGCTCCAGTCTAAAGCAGGGAGGGCTTTCGGTCTGTATCCAAGCATGAGTATTGGGGCAACCGCAACACAGCGAGGAGCCTTTACATTGCACAGCAACATGCCATTACTGTAGGACTTCTTCACTTGTTTTTTTTTTTCTACTGAAAAACAAATTGATATTTCCTTGTGGCTTTATATACCCCAGTCTGTGATTGTGCTATGGAGTTGGGGAAAGTTCATGTGAATTTAAAGACGGTGCTGCTGACAATGATGATGTTCAAATGGGGTGAGTACAAACACACTTAACACTTGTTTTAGAGAAGGTAACAGATTACATTGCAAGAGTAATCACAGGGATATAAAAAAAACAGAGAACTATTTTAAAAATACATATATTTACAATATTCTTTAAGATATTTCTTTTTCTCAACATTTATTTGTTTATTTATTTGATAGTCCTGAGGAGTCCTGAGGATTCTCACTTTTACAAACCAGTAAGAGGAGCAGGTCCTAGAAATGCCATGAGTGAAAAGAAGTTTCAGGGAGGTGCTATATTGTGTTCTCAACAGTGACAGGACTGAAAACAATAAGTGAGAATATTGAGAAAACATAGGCATGTCCATAACCATTACTTTAATTACTAGGCTGTTGTCAGACAAATATATTTAGCAGATTTTTAAATATTAGTAGTTAATATGTGGCTAGATCATTCAATAGAGAAGTTGATTTGTTAGAGACAGAATTCCTCATTTGCTTCTAGTTTTTGAAAGCTCTATCTGTCAGATTTTACACATGATTGGATCTGAATGAGAGATTGTGCTCCTTAGTCATGCATTCCTAATCAGTGCAACCAGTTGACTGGAGAGAAGCTCATTCACACCTATATGTGCATGAAAGGAGGGCAAAAACAAGGTCACATCTTGGTCACAAAGATTTAAAGCACAAACCATGTTTTCAGCTTTTTAAAATCTCCCTTTTAACAAAAAGAAAGGCCCAGCAAATGCAGGCACTTCCTGAACACCGAAGAGAGCCAGAGTCCCACCACCAATCGTCACCAATTTCACAGAAAATAGGAAAACTCTAGAGAGTATCCTGAACAGATACTATGGGATTCAGGAATGGCAAACCACAGGAGTGCAATTCTACAAAATCTTAAACAGGGCATTCTTCCACCCATCCATGACATCTTCCAGCCATTGTTTCCACATAGCCTTTGCTGTTGTAAAGTATCCCATCCACTTCACACTGCTCATGCTCATTGTATCAGGTGTTTAGCTCCTCCTTGGCCTTCTTTAGTAATGATACTTATAATAAACGTAGCCTGTTTGCAGCTCTGGAGGTCCAGATCTCTAAATTAGAGTCCCAGCTTTGCACCCTCGAAAAACCCCTGTAGCCAGTTCAGCTGAAGGTAGCATAGCCCCTGTTAGCAGATTGTCCAGAGTGTAGTCCTAAACAGAAGCCCCCAGTACACTGCATCAACTCATTCATGTGTCTAATCGTTTTTCTCCACTCGGCAAAACACCTGCTGGGAAACAAACTCTGATAATTAAAGATTCTGTTTTGAGATGTGAAGCTGGAGACACCAGCGACCTTCCAAGGACCAGAAGGAAATTTGATGGAAATATGAAATCAGAGGTCATTAAATTAGTGTCTAACGTTGCCAAAACAATGTCGGACTCTCTAGTTTTCTCTGGTCTCCTCTCCAATCGCACCAGGAGTGACGTCTTCAGCCGCATGTTCTCCCTATATTGCAATAATCGCAAAGAAAACAGTATTAGTAGTATCCACAACTGCACAAAAGAGAAAATGTGGATTTTTAGACATTAGGTGTCTGTCATTTCTAAGCCCTTATATTACATGAATTAATAATTGATCACCAATCAATTTACTCTGCCTCACAGAAACCCAATTATTTTGTTAGTTTAAGTAAGTAAGTAAGTAAAATTTATTTATATAGCACATTTCACAGATAAAAATCACAAAGTGCTTTACAATAAGATCAGACATACAAGTTAAATTAATTAAAAGCCCGTTTGTATAAAAATGTCTTCAGCTGCTTTTTAAAGGAGTCAGTAGAGTCTAGACAGCGTAAAGACAACGGCAGAGAGTTCCACAGCCTAGGTGCCAGTGCCTGAAAAGCCCGATCCCCACGTGTTTTAAACCTAGTACGTGGGACCACCAGTAGCCTCTGACTTGAAGACCTAAGTGCTCGGGATGAAGCATGAGGTTTCAACAGGTCAGAGATATACTGGGGAGCTTCTGTCTGATTTCTTGGATTTTTTTATCTGTTTAAATGCTCAGCTCAGACAAAATAAGTATGGTGGGTGATTTTAACATCCATGTAGATGCTAAAAATTACAGCCTTGACACGGCATTTAATCTGTTACTAGACTCAGTTGGCTTCTTTCAAAATGTGAAAGAAACTACTTTAATCACACTCTAGATATGTTCTGACATATGACATAGAAACTGAATATTTAACAGTATTTGCTAAAAAACAAACAAAAAACAAAAAACCCTAACATTTAAATTTACAATAATGGATTACATTTCATCACAGTAGATGTCTTTCTGAAAGTGCTGCAACTGAATTGAACGATATAATTCATCCACTGTCATCTTCATTGTCTTGTGCCAACACAGTGCAGAGCAGATACCTGATTGGTACTCCCACAGAGGTTGATTATTTTGTTAATAATTTTACATTTTTACTCTGTATGACTCTGGATACTGTACGGAAAAAGAAAGCTTCCAATCAGAAGTACCTGACTCCCTGGTATAACTCTCAAATATGCACCTTAAAGCAGATAACTTGTAAGCTGGAGAGGAAATGGTATCTCGCTAATTTAGAAGCTCATCATTTAGCCTGGAAAAGCAGTTTTATTACTCTATAAAAATCCCTCCATAAAGCTAGAACATCTGACTATCACTGATTGAAGAAATTCAAAGCAACCCTAAGTTTCTGTTCAGCACTGCAGCCAGGCTGACAAAAAGTCAGAGCAAAGCAAATATTTAACGTTAACTAGTAATGGCTTCATGAACATCTTCGCAAATAAAAATTTAACCATTAGAGAAAAATTACTCAGAACCACCTCACAGATATATCATTATGCACATGCAAATCACTATTTTTTCCCCAATTGATCTTCAATAATTACTTCCTCCAAACCATCAATGTTTTTTTGGACTCCATTCCTACAAGACTGCTCAAAGAAGTCCTACCATTAATCATATTTGTTTCGGTCTCAAATATGATCAACCTATGTCTATTAATTGGCTATGTACCACAGGCCTTCAAGATGGCAGTAGCTCTGGTAGTGGACTCATTTCTTTGCTTGTCCTGCTAGACTTCAGTGCTCAGTTTGATACTATTGCCCATTATATTTTATTACAGCGATTAAAGAAAGCTGTATGTACACTGAAAAAAAGGGATTGGTCATCTCTTGGATTTATGTAAGCATCTTGCGTGTATTCAACACAATTGCCTCATGATTTAAAGTTAAGTGTAACTATATAGTGCAGAAACTACATGATATGCAGAGAGGGTATATTAAATTGTTCATATCATGTTCGAGTAAGTCAGTAATATAGCAATGTTAAATCTCGCTACACTGCACGTGATTTCATTGCGCACTTTGGATCGTGGTTTGAGGTAGGCTTCAATCTCAGTCAAGTCGAGCAGCCACCTTTACTTTTTTCGGTATACCGAAAAAAGGACATTAGGTGGTTGTTACATTTACAAAATTCTAACTTGTAATTTGAAAAAAAAAATGATTTCATGTTTCTATGGTGAACGTAATTAAATCATGTAGGATCTGTAAGAAATTCAACAACTTAATTTGTTCTTGTTGATTTGACATGATACAATCTAGTAAGAGTGGTTAGTTGCTGGACTCATGAGATTCACAAGGTCACATGAGATTTCAAACTGCAGGAAAATCACTGGAGTCATAAGAGGCAGACAACTACACACACACCACATGTACGCTATCGCTATTTAGATTGGTGGCATTGTGGATAGTGCTGTTGCTTTCTGGCAAGGTGGTCCTAGGTCCTAGTTTTCAAATCCACAACCTGGCTAGTTTGCAGTGGGTTCTTTCTGGTTATTCTGGTTTCCTCCCACAGTTAAAAGTCATGCAATTACAGTTAGGTTAATTGGTGATTCTAAATTACCCATGAATGCAAGTGCAAATGGTTGTTGGTCTCTATGTGATAGACTGGTGAGCTGTCCAGGGTATACCCTGCCTATCATTTTGGGGTTATGCCCCAGCCCCCCTGCAACCCGGATAAAGATAGGAGGATAGTGGTCATTGTAAATCCATTCAATTTTTATGTTAACCAGACTCTAGACTTTGTTGAACATTATGTAATATGAAGACAACAAGTAGTATTTAAGTGACCAAGTAGTATTGGGGTAAAAGTTATAGAATAGTGTTGGAATAAAATGACAAAATTGTGAAGGATTAAAATATTCCAAGAGCTCAACTTACTTCATCTAAACATGTTTCAATCACGTTTTATCAACACAAAAAGGTTTATTGAATATGAATAAGTTGTGTTGATTTAAGATTTAAGTTTCTGCCAAAGCAAAACAATTGTGTGCAACCAATGTCCACTATTGAATTAAATAAATCCAACATGCTCTTTTTTCAGTGTATTAAAGGTAATGCCTCCAGTGGTTTGAATTATATCTATCTAATATACTCCAATTAAATGGAGAATCCTTTTCACACACTAAGATTAAATGGTAAATGGACTGGTTCTTATGTAGCGCTTTTCTACTCTCACTGAGCACTCAAAGTGCTTATACAACTCGTGCATTCATCTGCATTATCTAAGGTTTTTAGTGCTTCTATCTAACATTCACTCGCATTCATACTCCGATGGATGCATCGGAGGGCAACATGGGGTTAGTATCTTGCCCAAGGATATTTGGCATGTAGACTGGAGGAGCCTGGGATCAAACCACCAACCTTCCAGTGAGTAGGTGACCTGCTGTACCACCTGAGCTACTGCCAGATTAATTATTGAGTTCCTCATAGTTCCACACATGCTTCCCTTAGGCAGTAGCATTTGAAGGCATTGCATACATTTTCACTGCTATGCAGATGACACCCAACTTTGCCTATCCATGAAACCAGGACAGGCAAATGACTCAGATAAAACTGAGGTTACTGTACTCCTTAAAATCTAAGAAATATGGTATCTAACCAGATGCTTACTCTGAATGGCATTACTTTGGCATGCAGTAACACTGTGACAAACTGAAACACACTTTGTCAGCGTGATGCTGAAAAACTGGTTCATGTTTGTATTACCTCTATCCTGGACTTCTGTAATTCGTTATTTTCCGTTATTGTCCTAAAAACTCCATGAAAAGCATTCAGTTGACCTAAAATACTGCAGCAAGAGTATTGATAGGAACTAAAAAAGAGAGAACATATTTCTCCTATATTGCCTTGCCTTCATTGGTTCCCTGTCAAATCCAGTATCACTTAAAATCACTTAAAATCCTGCTTTTCACATAAAAGGTCGTCAATAATGAGACCCATATCACTCCATAAGAACACATTGCTCTCAGACAAAATAAGAATGGGAGGCAGAGCCTTTAGCCTTCAGACCCTTCTTCTGTGGAACCAGCTTCCAGTTTGAACTTGGGAGACAAACACCCTCTCTACTTTTAAAATTAGGCTTAAAACTTTTTTTTATGATCAAGCTTATAGTTAGGGCTGGATCGGGTGACCTTGAATCCTACCATAGTAACGATGCATTCAGTTATTAATTATTATTCATCTCTGGCCCTCTCCCACAGCAAGTCTTGTCCTGTGTTACTCCCCTAACCCCAGTCAGTTGGTGCAGGTGGTTGCCCCTCCCTAAACCTGGTTATGCTGGAGGTTTCTTCTTGTGAACAGGGGATTTTTCCTTCCCACTGTTGCTCATATGGGATCATATGATTGTTGGGTTTTTCTCTGTTTCTTTGTATTATTGTAGGGTCTTTACCTTACAATTTAAAGTACCTCAAGGCAACTGTTGTTGTGATTTGGACCTATATATTAACCTGTTTGCTCTCGTGTCATCAGGCAGAAATGTAGTCAAATGCCTTTAGTCAAGATTGGATAAAACTGACATATTGATGTTTTTAACGAAACAAATATAGAAGCTAGCTCAGAGAACTCAATAGGAGAGAGGAAGTCTAAATAAATATGAGCAGTTACTAAAGTTGCTGTAGGTTAAGTTGTCATTTTTATTTTGTCATTAGTAGTTCATTAATAATCAGAGTTGTCTCACAGAAAATGATGACAAAATAGTGTGTGTGTCTAGGAAGAGAAAATTGTTTGTGATTGCTTATATTTGTGCCATAGGGAGTTTGACAACTAAGCTGTAGACTTTGAGAGCTCTGTATGCAAAGGAGGAGCGACCCAGCAACTTTTCTTTAATGTGTACTGGGTATTTTCAGCTTTGTTGAATTTTTGACCTTTTCCTCTGCATCACGTCTGACGTGTGTGTGTGTGTGTGTGTGTGTGTGTGTGTGTTCTGTGGGTTATCATAAAAAGTGGACATGTTAAAGAGTCAGTATTCACTTGTCTGTCTGAATGCATTTGCAGCTATTACTGCATCAACTCTTTTGGAAAGGCTTTCCACAAATTTAGGAGTTTATTAATTGGAATTTTCAACCATTATTCCAAAAACACAATTAAGAGGTCAGACACCAATATTGGATAAAAGCCTCCGCTCTAATTCATCCCAAACATGTTCTATCGGTTGAGATCAAGACTCTGTCCAGGCCAGCCAAGTGCTTTCACACCAAACTCGCTCATCCATGTCCTTATGGACCTTACTTTGCACGCTGGTGCACAGTCCTATTAGAATAGGATGGAGTCAAGCTATTCCCAAAAAACTGGAAACATGAAATTTTCCAAAATGTCTTGTATGTACCCAAAGGGTCACTTTTAAGTCTGACAAGTAGGGATGGAAATTTAGTAGAGAACTGGTTCAATTCCTTGGAATTATTAGCCTGCTTGGCTGCCAATTCTGCTTATTAGTTTCGCTTGCTCTTGTGCTACAGTCAGTTGATTATAGTTCATGTCCCTAAAGAGAAAAATAGTAGCATCCACAGCATGGATATGGACATTACTTTTATTTTTATTGTACAAAAGGACAAGAGAACAATGGTAAAGACCAAGGAGCTTAGAAAGAAAAGCGTCTGGACTTCTTACTTAAAAAAGTCCAGACGCTTTTCTTTCCAAGCTCCTTAGACTACGATGACCTGGATGACTGAGAACCTTCACAGGACAATGGTAAAGAGCAAACTGTGTCCAGGACAGACTTTGGTTTTTGCTATCAGCTTTGTGTTGATACATAAGTCAAAGAGAAAGATCATAGGTGTGATCTTATTAGAATAGGGATTGTGCTGGTGTGTGGGACTGTGGTCTATAGGTTTATGTAGTTAAATGGTAATTATGAGACAGTCCATTTTACAGAGAAACGTTTGTAGTAAGCACTGTAACGAATGACCTTCGCCTGGGAATAATTAAGTAACGCACTGCATTACTTTTTTTTTTAAAATGTGTCCAGCAGTTGTAACAAGCAGAATTATGATCTGAATGCTTTCTAGTGACAGACATATTTGCTTTGCCAAGAGAAGGACCTCTCTCTAAGTTCCTTTTGCTAATGTTTTTGTTTTATTTATTTATTTACATTATTTTATTATTCATATGTCTAGTGGATAACATGCTAGAGCACTTAAAGGCCAGATTCGTGAAAGATAAGAAGAAAGCAGAGAAATGGGCACTGGACACAGCTCCAAAATCCAAGGGTGTTGGTGTCAGGGGATCAGAGGCAGCATGCAGTTGAGGCCAGCTCCCCAAGCAAAAAGTCGAGGACACGGCCACAGACCCCAGACCCTCAAGAACTGCACGAACCCTCGTGGAGTCCCCACCAAACAACGAAGAATCCCAAGGCACTCCAAAATACAAACCCTAAGGGTGCAGGCCAGCAACCATGCCAAAATGCCCTGTCAAATCCCAAGGGGAGGAGAGGGGCAGTGGCGACCAGTGGTGACAGCAAGGAGAGCAATCCCCTGCATTACTTTTAGAAAACGTGTTCTGTGTAATATGTGTAATACAATGCTTTGTTTGAGTAACAACCTCAACATTGATGACAATATACATAAACATTTGACCACACACTATACAATTAATTTGCTCACATGTGATATCCTTGATATGCTGCTTGCCCATGGTGGTGACTTTCAAAGCGGAGCCATTGGGAATTCAATAAGAATCAATGGGAGAATTGATAAGGAATCAAATATCAGTAATGGAATCCGAATTGCAATTCCTATCTCTACTGACAAGCCAGATGGGGAGGAGGCAAGACTTCCTGCACCCATTTCCTGTACTATATCTGGAGCCTCAGTTGGCTAGTGGTTTGGTGCTAGGCTAACTGCGTATCAAGATCATTGCTAGTTTTGGTGTGTTCTTCTCCCTGCTGCTCGCCACTGGTCATTGTGGACAGCCTGGGTCTCCTTGGTATTTCTCTGTCCACCTCTGGCTCCCGGGGGGCATTGTTGGAGTCTCTCACTCTCATTATCAAGTACTTTTTATGACAAGCGCTCATACAGAGACACTCATATTCTTTTTCTCTCACTCACACACACACTCACACACACATACACATATGTATGTCTGTTTGTGTAACCACCTCTGTTTTGTTAAAGATGCAGCAACTTTTCACTTCTCCACCCCTTTTTTCTCTCTTTCTGTCTCATTTTCTTTTTCTGTTCCACGTCCTTTTATCTTTATGTTATTATCTCTTCTCTTTCATCAAAATGGCCCTCACCTCTTTTCAGCAACGGCTCCACTCAGATAATAAAATAAAATAAAAAGAGTGACAAGAGGAGCCTCTACAGAGCTTATCTTGGCAAAAGAAAATCTGTTTGGGGCAAAAAAGCATTCAGACCATGATTCTGCTTACTAAAACTGCCGAACAGAACCGGTTAGAAAATTTTTAAAAAAATCTTCTCTTGGCACAATGCAGTCAGACATATGTCGTTCTCCTAGCAACCACTAAGCCCGCACTCATCCATCTGTGACACGTCAGACCAAAAGGGTGACTAGCTCAGCAGGTAGAGCAGGTCACCTACTGATCAGAAGGTTGGTGTTTGATCCCTGGCTCCTCCAGTCTGTATGCCAAGTATCCTTGGGCAAGATACTGACCCCAAGTTGCTCTCCAATACATCCATTTCAGCGTGAATGTAGTTAGGAAGCACTCAGTTTAGTTTAGAGGAAAGTGAATGTTGTATAGAGTGCTTTGAGTACTCTGGGAGAGTAGAAAGGTCCGCTCCAACTATTACCATATTACTAATGAGCTGTATTGTAAAGTGCTACTGTTTTTCTAAATTAGTATGAAACAGTATGGATCGTTTCTTTGTTTTACTGCAATTGTAACACAACCTATGGTGGCAAATCTAAACTTTGGTAGGTTACTTGAGTGGAAACAAGCTAGAGGTTGAAGCTGTAAGCTATAAGCTCTTCGCCACCTGGAGATTACAAGAGCAAGGGGATTGACCCAAAGAGGCCAGAGGGATTACAACATGGAAAGGCTCTGGAGGCCTTCTGATGAAAGAGAGGGACAGTAACGCTGTCTAATTAATCTCAGGTATACATCAAATGAGTGAGAAAATGTGTAAAATATGAATCCAATCCAACTTTATTTATAAAGCACTTTAAAATAGCCAGCACAGGATCAGAGTGCTGTACAGTAAATAAGTTAAGAACAATAGAATAAAACAAAACAGCAAAAAATAAAACACATAATACATAAAATGACAATTAAAACAGCCCCATATTAAAAAACAACATAAAACAACACTGAGTCAACTAATAAAAAATAATAAAAAATAAACTGAAAAAACAACATGTCACGTAGTGTCAAAGGCCAGGGAAAGGTAAATGGGTGCTTTCTTATACAGTAATTTTTCTACTGTACTTAAGCACTCAAAGTACTTTGTACAACATGTCCCATTCACACATAAATTCATACAAGCGCTTCGCGTATCTAAGTGCTTTCTATCTAATGGTCACACACACACATTCACACTTTGATGAATCTGTTTTCAGTCTTCCCCAAGATTATTTTAGTTATGGAATAGCCAAAGATTCAAATGACCAACCTTCCAATTGTTCAACCTTTTCAGGCGCAACATGTAATAACACTATAATACGTGTTAAATTAAAAAGCCCTTTTAAATCTTTATAAGGTGCTTAATAAAAATTAATATGTTAATAAGAACTGAAAAAATAAACATATGTTAAATGTTTTGTGTGTTTATATGTTATCCTATAAAGCAACACACAATGCATAAGTAAATGTTTAATAATGAAATACTAAGTAAATTAGTTGAACTTATTAATATTGTTAAATTAGAAGTTTCCCTTCAAGAATATCCTACAAATGAATTCTAAATCTGTTTCTAATTCTAAAATTCAACACTCTCTGTTCACTTATTTAAAAAGAAACCATATTGTAAATATTTATAAATTTTATTACCCGTTAACTAAGGACTTAGCAAAGTCCTTATATTAAGCGTCAAATAGCTATGCTACTTAATATAGCCATGAGACTGGGAAGAGATGCAAATCCTTTGGACTTTGTTTCAGAATGGATATCCAGGCGTAATAAATCTCCCAAATCAAATAAGTAGAGCTACCAGCTGTGACAATCTGTGATGGGAGCAGCTAAAAGTAGCTTTTAATGTAGCTACTTATTTATTTCTATATTTATCCAACTGCTTCTTTATTTGTTAGTAGTAAAAAGGGACTACATCACAGCAATTTTTCTGCACAAGAAACAAAAGGATATAGAAGTGTTACTATATTATATTCAAATATACCAAAATACATATGCAATGTATGAGATACAAATTTAAAAAAAAGACAGACGTTTAGTATTATTGGCTATTTCACCTCTCCTTGATGTAGTGCTACAGAGAAAAGATAATGCAATACATTTGTTAAAATACTTACTGTTCATGTCAAAGTCAGCTTTATTATTAAAAACCATATTTACAGATCATACACAGGAATTTGAAAGTGCAATGCTCCCACGACCCGCAGGGTACACTAAACAACATAAAGATAAAAAGATAAAAATATAAACAACAATGTCCAACACAATCCGAGTGTTTGTGGGCAAGAGTTTGTGTGCAAGTGAGTTGGGGGAGTAAGTGAAAGGGCGATGTCCCCCTACAATGTGTAATTTGATAAGATTTATCGCAACATGTCTATGTCACTTAATTACTATGTTTATCCTATACTCCATCCTATATACTACATCAAGAAGACTTGAAGCTAATCTTGAATCCTTACAGCATCCTGGAGCACATCCAGCCTACAGGTGGCTAACACTCCTCTGGAGTCACTGTAATCTGGAAAGATCAAACGCAGTTAGTGTCTAATGTTTGGATTGAGGGCAGAAGGCACCTTAACCAGAACTGGAAATGGTAACACCCTTCTACTTTAACAGAGTGACTGTGGATAATGCCTGCCTTGAGGCCACACTTGAGGAGTTTACTTTTTTTGTGTGCATGGTTATTCTGTAAATAAGGCGAATTACAACATACTGATTAATTGTAGAGGCAGGGTAATAATACATTAAATAATAGGAATAATTAGTCAGAGTTCAAAATAATTCTAATTATTAAAATTATAATTTAATTCTAAAAAATCAATTTAAAAACATGAATTTTTTTAGCTCTGTCTGGGTTTGGGAGTTACGATCTCTCTTCTTAGATCATCATCCCCATGATATGGCTGAATGGATGGATGGATGTGTCTAAAGTCCATTCTCAAGACACAGATAAAAGACCTCAATAGTATTGGGGAGCTCGTATTGCAGTATTTTTCACAGTATCAGATTGATATTAGATTTTTGGGGGGGCATGACGAAAATATGTGCGAGTGATTGGTGTCCAAACTTCCACACTACCTCCAACATGGCTCCATCTTGTTTCCTCAAATTCTGATATATATTATTTTTATAGTCTTCTTCTTGTAGGTCAAAATGTCAGTTAATACATTAACCTGCCTGGATATCGGTAGTTTAATCTTTTTAGCATAGTATTTACTCATTTGTAAGTATCTGAAGAAAACCTTGTACTCCAGTCCACATTCCTGTAGCTCTGCAAACCTTTAAAAGTATCCTCTATGACTTAACGTGCAGACTGCTGTAATGCCCTTGTCCCACTACTATCTGAATCCACTATCATTAGATCTTGGTTTGAATTATGATCAAGGGCTACGTCAATATTTTTATATTGCATAAAAATACCACTTTGAATTAGGAAAGCCTAATCCTCCCTTCTGCCTGGATATAATGGACCCTCTGTCTTTTGCACATAAAAATCTCAAAATACCTTTATTGTATAATTTAAATTGTGTGTCAGAGATTGTATGGGGAATAGACTGAAAAAGATAGAGCAGTTGTGGTAGTATGTTCACTTTAATGTCGATTTGAGTGCCAAAGCATCTGGTTTTTGTCTTAACGGTGTCATGAATTGTGTTATACTTAATTAAGATATTATTAATATATTTAGTTACCTTAATCTTCCATTTGATCTAATATTTCTAGAAATTTCTTGGGACCACCAACCCATTCATGTCTATAATTGTTTTTCCCCACTCAGCAACACACCTGCCAAGGAACATGCTGCAGTTATTGGATAAACTTTTTTGAGACATGCAAAACAACAGCAACCATAGTGTCCATTATTTGTCTAGTGAACTGTCCAACATTGAGCGAAACCTGAAACTGCTGGCTAAGGATTAATGTAAATACCTTAAAACTGTAATTCATGTCAACAGTAATGACAACAGGTAACATGAATTGGAGGACACTAAAATTACTGCTGTATAACTTTTCCAAAACAATGTCAGACTCTATACATTGCTGGCTGGCTGAGTGTAAGAGTTTTAATCTTACACACCCCTTTGCAGCTCCTCTCCTCCCCTTATCTCCCCAAAACTCCATCCTGTAAGAGACTGTCTGCCCCCAGACCACCAAAAAAACATTCGAAATTCAGCAAAACCAATTTTAAAAAAGAACAATGTAGTATCTAAAACTGCACCAAAGAGTCAAACAGTGAAATGTGGATTTTTAAACATTAGATGTCTCTCTTCTAAATCTCTGTTAGGCCATCAATTAACTGAACTTACAAAATATAAACAACATAATTCTGAAATCAACAATAGCATACAGATTAAAGCTAAAGAGTATAATCAACATAGCCTGGAGAACATTTGCTAATAAGATGAAGTTAGCTAAATAAGCAATCTCACTCCTAGTGTATTTAAAATGTAGAATGGGAGGCAGAGCCTTCAGCTTCCTGGCCCTTCTTCTGTGGAACCAGCTTTCAGTTTGTATTTGGGAGACACCGTCTCTGCTTTTAAGATTAGACTTTTTGACAAATCATATAGTTAGGGCTTGATCATGTGACCCTGAATCTTCCCTTAGTTATGTGCGTAGGCTGCTGGGTGATTTTCATTCATTAGTTTATATAATAATATGATTAAGATATTATTATATCTTAATCATTAGTTATTATTAATATCTGGCCCATCTATATATACATACATAAACAATAAGATCAGATATAAGGATATTGCATGTTAAAACTGCACCTGAGTTATTTATGTACTATGCGTATATCTTTAGATGGGTACACATACATAGATGGTTATACAGTCATGTGCATACAGACAATACAGGAAGGGGCTCAGCACACAGCTTTGGGGAACTTCAGTGCTCAAAGTGAAGATGGTGTGCTTGTCTCTATCTTAACATTTTGAGGGTGGTTGATGAGAAAATATAATATACAGTTACATATTGAGGGGGCACTAGTTTGAGAGGTTTGTCTTAAGTTTGACTTAAGTGTTGTGTTTGTCTCTATGAGTAAGGGCTGTGTGTGAGAGCCACACAGACTCTTTAGTTGATCTTTTTGCTCAGTAGACAATCTGGTTTTGATCTAGATCAGCTGGGATGGATTCCTTGATGAGAGTGGGTATCAGTCATTCAAAGCATTTTGAAAAGGTTGGGGTAAGAACATTTTTTTTTTTTTGGGGGGGGGGGGGGGGGTTGTTCTTTTACATACACGAGGAATGGTGGGCAGTTTTGTCTTCATCTCTCAAGATTTCCAGATAAAGATCTGCAGATAAAGATGTGTGTGAGTACCTCTGCCAGTTGGTCGGCACAGGACTGTAGTGGGTATCCATGTACACCATTAGGAGAAGCTACTCCTTCTGTTGATCCAATGGAGAAACCATCATTCCTGATGAGTCAATAGAAAAGAGGACCCCAAATATTGGGCTATTGCAGCTATCAAATTGTACAAATAAGGTAAGTTAAGGTAATCTAGGATGCTGACAAAGTTGTTGGTTTGTACATGTTACATTTTCTTGGTATGATCTGTGATGGACTGAGCGCCCTGCCACATCTGCTGTCTGCTGCCAGTACTACAAAAGTCCTCTCCAATCCTAGCATGTAGTTATTTTTATTTTTATTTAATTTCTTTTAGCTTTTCTCAAGTCTGCTCTGGTAGTTCCATAAGCTGAGATGTCTTCTTATTTAAAGGTAGTGTCTCTGGCTGTGAGCAATCATTTGATATCACTGTTCTACTATGATTTCAGTTAGTCCACAGTGATGTAAAACTTGCTTCACTGGGCACAGTGTCAGTGATACTGGTGTTCTGGCGGTTTCCAATTCACGGTAGGCTTGAGCTTGGTGGTTCCTAGGTTATTCTTGAATTTCCAAACCATTTTCTCCTCATCCTTCCTTCTCAAAGTCATACATCCAGAAAAACTATTTGAACTGATTTATGTGATGTTTGAACTTGGAATTTGTGGTTGTTCAGGAATGCCTCCAAGAGACCTCTCCAGCTTGTATAAATCTACAATTCTCCTTTGTACATGTTTAATCTGTTCCTTGGACTTTAAAAATATACCTGATCTGACTGCATCACTTTCTAACTTTGCTACACCTGCTGTCACTGAAGATAACAGCATTTGAGATTCTAAATCTCAAGCTTTGCACAGAGCAGTTATGGAAGACAAGAAGTCAGACACAGATATAGAATAGAGAACTCAGTAGGCTTTTAAAAAATAAAGATGTGCAGACTAAATGCTCCAGTTCTAAAAAGTTCACAGTATGATTTGACATGGTGTAAAGAAGAAAACAAAACTGCACTGTAGGTGATGTAATCCCAGGTTGAGGTTTTGTGGTCTATGATTTTATAATGATGGAAGTTAAGATTTGTAGCATAGTATATTTACAGTCATTGATCCTTATTTCTTATAGTTTTGTACATTTGTCACACTTCCATGTTTTAGACATAAAACAAATTTTAAATGTTTGATAAATCACAAATTAATGTTGATTAACCAAAAACGATTTCGTTAATTACCAGTATCGTTAGCTTAGGGTACCTGTGGCATAAACATTACATTGGGTGGTGGTCTAATAAATTTATACACAATTGCAACTTGTGTATGCCACTTTTCACTATGATGAAAACTGGGAACATAAACTGCATATAAGAGCAAAAGAAAGAATAACACATGTAATCTTTTGGCTTGATTACTTTCTATTTTGTAACAGAATTTTGTAACAGAAAAAAATGCAGGCAATTTGTAATCATAACCATGTTTCTTTACTTTTATTATTTATCTCTCTTTTCTTTTACACTGTCACTCTGCTTCCCACATTCCTCTCCTCTGCAACTCAGTCACTTTTAATATCTTCCACTCCAGTGAGAATTTGGAACCATAACACTGATCAAAGAACTGGGGACCGGGAGGTAGACTGGGGTATTTTGGATAGTGTGTTGAGACTGGCCTATTTAAAAGGAATGTGAACTGATTCTACTGAGACCTAGTAGCACTGGCTGATGAGGGCACACATTAATATGTATTGAAAGAATTCACTGTACTTGCCCAGCCATTTTCCCTAGATATCCACAAATGTGAAAAATGGACTGATATTTAGATACTGCATATCTGCCTTAAATTGGCTTAAAGTGTTTTTCCATCGTAGGTTTTAGTTCCCATTAGTTATGGTCAATGGTCAATGGCCAAATGACGCTCACTGAAGCTTGTATTGAAGAAGGATCTACTAGATCTACTAGTAGAGGTGCTACTTGAAGCTTTTCAACACAGCCCTCTTTGGTGGCATCTGGTGGCCAGAAATATTAAGACCAGCCTGAATCAAAATGAACTGCTTCATCATGATTGCCTGCTCAAGAGAACTGATTTGACAGCTTCTGTTTGATATCATGTGACGATTCTTTGTGATATTGGGCTACCGTTCTGCTCCTGTGAACTTTTTTTTTAACAAAAAAAAAAGTTATTTAATTTAATAATTTTGATGAATAAACCATCCTTGTTTAGACATGGGCCATTTTTTGATCTTCCTTTGCTTGTGACTTTGTAAAAAATTGTCAAGTCTGTCTAGATTACAATTAAAATTTGAGACTAAACGTGCAGAGAAACACAAGGTCTTGACTGCTGTGGAGTGGTAGGGGGTATTTGAACTTAAAAGCAAAAAGGAATTTGAATCAAGATTTACACATTTAAAGACCAGCTCAAGAACAACTTTGTCATCGTAAAATTGAAAAAAAAAACCAAAACAGTAAATGATGAGGAGTTTATCAAAAAAATGTTTGGCAATATCCAGACAAACCAAGACTTAACAAAACGTAACACTTTACATTGCAGGAAATCTGTACAGTGGACAAACATATAGTTTTTCTCCTACGCTCTGATCGAGAGCTGTCATGTCTGCCACACACTCCAGTTACTCATCTTTGTATAGGTCATCTTTGTAACAAGACTTTGAGAATACAGAGGAGGTGGCAGTAATATGCTGAATGAAAGGGACTAGGTAAGGGAGTGATTTGACCACGGAGCTATATGTATGCTTGGAAAGGTTTAAACTGAAAAGAGACAATCTGACAGATTTTATAAAGGCTGTCCAAGTTTATATCTATTATGATGGATGAAAAAACACAAATAAGTACTAAAATACTAAATACTAATGCATCAGTATTCTAATAGGATAATAAAATCGGATATATTAGCCTGGAATGAAGTAAAAGATATTGAGAGTCTTTTTAGCAATTAGATACAGCATATTCTTCCTCTTCTTTTTCACTCACTTCTTCTTTACTAATATTCATGCTCCAATGAACACATCCGGAGCAACTTGGGGTTCAGTATTTTGTTCAAGAGTCCTTTCACATGTAGACTGGAGCAGCGAGGGATCAACCCACCAACCTTTAACACAGAGACCTAGAAAATGATCTGCTCTACACAGCCAGCCTGGAAATAAATCCAATTCCAAAGAAGTTGGGAAGCTATGTAAAATGTAAAAGAGAATACAATGACTTTCAGATCTCATAAATCCATGTTTTATACCCAATAGAACATAGAAGACATATTAAATGTTTAAACAGAGACATTAACTCAATGTATTTCCTTTTTTTCTCACAGGAACATTCTGCACAGCCACAGCAGACAGATGCTTGTCTGCACCCTGCCAAAATGGTGCTACCTGTGTGGACACAATGGATGATTATGCCTGTATTTGTGCCAGGGATGGGATGAGGTACATGGGCAAAAACTGTGATGAACTCTATGACGCCTGCTCTTTTGCTCCGTGCGAGGACTGCAGTAGTGTTCCTGGCACCACAGAGTACCACTGCATCTGTCCAGACGGACTGACAGGAGATAACTGCACAGAGGAGGTGGATGAGTGTCAGAGCAATCCTTGTTTCGAGCCTCGTTCTCTGTGTGTAGACCAGCTGAATGGCTACTTCTGCAGGTGTCCATCTGGGTATGGAGGACGAGACTGCAGGACACCTGTAACCGACTGCATTGATGAACCCTGCAAGAACAATGGAACGTGTTTATTACAACCCGAAGGGTTCGAATGCCATTGTGCACCTGGGTTTGAGGGAAAGACCTGTGAGGAAGATATAAATGAGTGTTCATCAGAGCCCTGTCAGAATGGTGCCATCTGTATAGATGGAGTGGGAGAATTTCACTGCTTCTGTGTCCCAGGTTTTCAGGGCTATAACTGTGAAATTGATATCAATGAGTGTGCTTCAAGACCCTGTGAGAACAACGCCACTTGCATTAATGAGAAGGACCACTATAAGTGTGAGTGCCTGATGGGCTTTAAAGGTACATTCAAACGTTGCATACACACACATCAAAGATATAGAGAGGAAAATTGTGTCCATATTACGTTATAGGCATATATTTCTGAAAAGGCCTAAAACTATACTAATACTAAAGTGGCTAAGGCCAATTACAATTTATTTAAATGGCACATTTCATGATATGAAAACTCAATGTGGTTAACAGAGAAAATAAAGACATCAGAACCTGCAAAGGTTTACAGTGCCTTGATGCAATGAAAACAGCAAAACAACAAAGCACCACAAAACAAAACAGTAGCAATTAAGTGTATGCATGTGTGAAAGGTTTTGAGCGTGTTTTTGAACGTACACAGAGTTGTAATGGCTCTCAAATGAGCAGGCAATTTGTAACAAAGAATATGACCAGAATATCTGAAAACGCACTCAGCAAACTGAGATATGGAATTGTTAAAAGATAATCACCAAACAGACTTAAATTCATGAGCCCAACTTAACCAAAGTTAATCCAAGTATAGGCAGAGGCAACATCTACGCTAGGAGTTCCCAAGGAGTGCTCTCTCACATAAAACAGACGTTCATTTTTAGAAATTATTCATCAAACTGAAATGTATTATGTGCTTCCAGCTACAGGTTGAGATGTCATTTACTTTGTATTCCTACCACTTTTAGGCAATGTGAACCAACGTCTCACATAGGCAAGACTTCCATAGTAGTAATAATACAGAGAAAGCAACAACAGTAAAAAATAAATAAAAACAAACAAACAAAAAACAGATGAACAAGCAGTTGGTGACAGGTGGAAGTAAAAAGCCAACAGCCAGCAGTCTGTTGGCTTTTTACTTACTTAGATGATGGGGCCTGATTATTTAAGACCTTGTATGTGATGAGGAGGATTTTGAATTCGATTCTGGATTTAACTGGGAGCCAATGAAGCAAAGCCAGTTTGGGAGGAATATGCTCTCCATCGAGTCTAATCAACTCAAGGCTTTTAGGACACCTTGATAATGATGAAAACATTCCAGACATGAAGTGATAAATGCATGAACTACTTTTTCAGTATCACTCTGAGACACAACATTTCTAATTTTAGAGATATTGTGCAAGTGGAAGAAAGCAGTCCTACATATTTGTTTAATATGTGCATTAAATGACATATCCTGGTCCAATACAACTCCAAGAGTGTTACTGGAGGCCAAGGTAATGCCATCCAGAGTAAGTATCTGGTTAAATACTACCGGTATGTTTAACCAAGACTTTTAGGACTAAGTACAAAAATCTCAGGGTTATTTGAATTTAGAAGTAGGAAGTTAACCTGCTTTCCAAATTTCTTCTGAGATTTTTGCACTGGTTCCTTGTATATTTGCTCCCAATTTCACAGAAAGTTTTCAGGGTCTTTATAAATATATTAACTCTTCAGTTGTGCAGAAGCTAAAGAGTCTTTATGTTTTGTACATAACTGCAGCAAGGTGCTACCTTAAATCAATGGACCACGGGGATTACCTTTTTAATTACAAAATGTATTGTGAAAAAGTGGAAAAATGAAAGAACCTCCACATGGTTAATGCGCTGACAAATAAACTTCAAAAATATGTATTTCAACAGTATATGTTACCACTAATTGTGGTCTGAACAGAAACTGGTTAATTTGATTATTTGCTTAGTCCACACATAAATTTTTGTTTCATATCACATACTCATTTTCACTAAGAATGCATCAGTAGGAAGACCGGTGCTCGCTCACATCATAGAGGCATTTCTGCTTCTGCTAATTCTATTGTTTTGTTTGTCGTTGATAAACTGGGCACAGCAGCACAGAGAGTATTTTAAGCATTTAGGTTAGATTCATCTGTCATTCAATTAGTTTGTTTAAGGATTTTACCAGAAGCTTTTAATCATGAAGGGTATCTGAAGACGAGAAAAGACACACTAATGTTGATGGTCACTGATCTCAATGGGTAGTTGATTGTGCTTTGTTTTCTTGACATGACAACTTATTATTCTTTCATCGCTTTGATTTATCTCCTTTGCTTGACTCCCCCCTTCTCTTCCAGGAGTCAACTGTGAGACTGAAATAGATGAATGTGAGTCAAATCCCTGTCGCAACGGAGCCGATTGTCATGACCTCATAGGAATGTACTCTTGTGAGTGTCTACCTGGATTTGGTGGCATCCACTGTGAAGTTGATGTTGATGAGTGTGCCAGTATGCCCTGTCAGAACAGTGCAGTCTGTCATGATATGATTAACAGGTAGGCCAGTCCATCTGTAGCTGCCACAATAGCATAGACCATGAAATACTAAAGACAGATGCTAGAAAGCTACCAGGTTACTGTTTTAAGGAGCTGATCACACCCACTAAAGGCAGTAGTCGAGTAGTCACACTAATTCTGTCAGTCAGCACTAATGATTTGTGCAAGAGTTTGATTTGTGCAGGAGGCTGTTAATACACAACATACAGTTTTAACATGAGGAAAGCAGTAATATCATATACTATAATGTGTGCTTTTTTGAACATGAAAAATAGACATAATAATCATAATAACTTAACATATTTAAAAAAAATCCTTGTACCTTATTTTAGATAGGCTCTTTATTGCCATTGTGCAATTTTGTTCAGCAAAACTCTTTGATGGCAGTCTTTTTCAAAGCAGCATATAGAATAAATGATATATAAAAAAAAGAAAAGAAATAGGAGGTACTAAATTGACTATTACTAGGTAGTTTGAGTTCAATAGTGCAATTATGAAAAGAAAAATAATAATAAATATCAGACAAATTATGGCTCATGTGACTGTCCAATGAATGTGACGTGTTGGGTGTAAGGTGCAATTTGCCAGTCCAGCTCAATCTTCAATCAGAGCTTTCACAGCCCTTGGAAAGAAGCTGTTTTTCAGTCTTTCTGTGTGTGCTTTATTGACCCCAAGCCTGCTAGAGGGGAGGGAATCAAAAATCATCACAGTACAGAAACAGTACTAGTTGCCTCTGACAGTGGACTCATCTGTGTGGCTCTCTTCCACAGCATGTCTTTTATCCTGTCTTCCTTCTCTCACCCTAACCGGTCGCAACAGATGGCCGACCCTCCCTGAGCCTGGTTCTGCTAGAGGTTTCTTCCTGTTAAAAGGGAGTTTTTCCTTCCCACTGTCGCCAAAGTGCTTGCTCATAGGGAGTCATATGATTGTTGGGGTTTTCCCTGTATGTATTATTGTAGGGTCTACCTTACAATATAAAGCACCTTGAGACAACTGTCGTTGTAATTTGGTGCTATATGAATAAAATAAAATAAAATTGAATTAAATTGAATTGAATCTCTGGGCTTCTCCTGCTAAGCCTCAGTGCTCAGTTCGATACTGTTGGCTGTAATATTTTATGGCAGCTATTTGAGTATACAGTAGGTCTTGTGAGCTGCTGTGCTGCAGTGGTTTGAATCATATCTATCTAATAGACTCTAATAGATATGAATAAACTCATATCTTTATGAGATTATACTCCCGTATCACCCTATGAGAGCACTTTGCCCTCAGATTGCGGGCTTACATTATAAAATGATGTAAAAATCTGGGCTTCCAATGTGCAGTATTTAACATTTTAGTCCTTGTAAGGCTCATTTCATTTTGTCATGTTAGTGATGTCATTATCATTGTTTCTATTATCATAGCTACTGCACTAATGTGTAGAATACCCTTTTAACCACATTCACCATGCTCATATGCTTATTTTATATATTTATTTTAAATGCTGGGCTACCTCACGATAGAAATTGTTACATTATAGCTGTCAAAGATATTCAGCATTCATCTATTGCAAGTTAGCTATAAACATTACAATACTTATGTGATGTAACTTAATGTGATGTAACTAAATGTAATGCATCTTAAATGTAACACAATTAAAACTTTAATAATTTCTGCTTAAGTTGCTTCAGATCAGATAATGAATTTCCATGACCTCAAATTACTTTTTTATGTCATTAACTTCCACTTAGCTCTATAAGCTCAATAATATTGTTATTCTCTTAAGACAAAAATGCCTTCAATCTGCCTATATAATTCACTATCAAATATGTGTTTATACATAACAAAGTTTTTTTTGTTTCTTTGTTCCACGCTCTCTGAATGTTGATATCCTTGTGTCTTTTACAGCTATGCATGTGACTGCTCTGATACAGGATATGAGGGCAATCACTGTGAGATTGATATTCCTGAATGTCTGTCTGATCCCTGCCAGCATGGTGGTACTTGTCAAGAAGGGGTCAAAGAATACACCTGTCTCTGCTGGCAAGGTACTGATCTACAAGCTCCAGACACAACAGTACAAACTGTGAATGCCTCTGATGTTCACGACTCTCTCTAATAACACCCCCATCTGTTTTTGTTGTTGTTGTTGTTTTTGTGTGTTTTTTAACCAAACCACAATGAGATACTGGAATTGCCTACAGAAGAAATCAGAGTTGCACTTCACTAAATCAGAGTCATGTTTTTTTTGTGTGTTTGTTTTTTAAATATTTTCAGTGTGTGACGCACACCTTTTTTTCTCTCTAGGTTATGAAGGACCAAACTGTGAAGCTGATATAGATGAGTGTGCTGATCAGCCCTGTGAGAACAATGGGGAGTGTTTTGAACGCTCTGATGCATCTCACTGGGAGCTAGACTGGGAGCTGAGCTTTGCAGATGCAGCTGGATATATTTGCCAGTGTCAGTCGGGATTTGCAGGTCAATAAAAGTAAAGGAATCAGTGAGCAAAGAATTATCTATCTATCTATCTATCTATCTAGATAGATAGATAGATAGATAGATAGATAGATAGATAGATAGATAGATAGATATTGAAACTACTGACAATGTTATATTTTGTTTGGCATAACAGGAGAGAACTGCTCTGTCAACATTGATGAGTGTGAATCTGAACCCTGTCAAAATGGAGGCATTTGTAAAGACAAGATCAATGGATATACCTGCACATGTCCTGCTGGATTTTTAGGTGGGTCTTATAATCTTGTAATACAGAGACAGAATTCCCTGTCACACTCAAAATTTAAATTCTGTATTAGTGTGTCTGTGTTTCCTAGTTTATAGTGAATTAAACAAAAGGTGACCATTCTCTCTTATAAAAATAAATTAGTAATACATGCACACAATTAAGCAACATTGGATTTCAATTCTGTTAAAAACAAACAAATGAAAAAAAGTCTTTGTCTCCTGGGATTTTCACCTTGAAGATGAGGAATATACTCCTGTGTGTGACCTTTACACAACTTTCTATTTTTTACTATATATATTTTTTTACGATTAATCTTTATTATTCATTTTTTTAAAACTGTTTATATAAGTCTGGACAGCAAAACTACTCATCTAGGTCACTTTGTGAGTTACCAGAAGTACCCTTGGTCAAGATACTGAACCCATGCTGCTCTCCAATGCATGTATGAATGTGTGTGGATGTTAGATAGGAAGCACTTAGAAAGAAAGTGCTGGTGTGAATGGGTGAATGTACAAGTTGTGTAATGTGCTTTGAGTCTTCAGATAGAACAGAAAAGCGCTATATAAGAACCAGTCCATTTACCATCTCTGTTTTTTCTAATACAGCACAGTATCAGGTGGTCATCTACCTCCACCATATCTAACCACCAATTTTCTCCTTCCAGGTGAGTTGTGTGAAGTGAACATTGATGAATGTGAGAGCCAGCCCTGCCAGAACGGTGGCTGGTGTGAAGATGGCAGGGCCACCTACACCTGTCACTGTCCTGAGGCAGCTGCAGGTGACCTTCCTTGGGGAGGTCGTCACTGTAATTTGAAACTCCTTGGTTGCGTTGACCATAAATGTCAGAATGGAGCCACCTGCCATCCATGGCTAGAGGATGGAGAACATGGTCACACATGCTTGTGCCCTCATGGATTCCTAGATGAGAAATGCTCCACCAGAACAACATTCTCCTTCTCCACTCCTGGATTTATTCACATTCAAGTTGTTGTAGAAGAAAGAATTCGCCGGGAAGTTGACCACCATGTTCACAAAGGTCTCGGGATACAGCTTCGCTTCCGGACAACTATATCTAATATGTTGGTCTTCTTCAGAGGGGATGTGGACAACCACCTCTTTCTAGAGATTGTGAATGGTAGTCTTCATGCAAAAGCCTCTTCTGAGGAATCGGAGTTGGATGTAATATTTCCTGGCTTGGTTAGTGATGGAAAATGGAGGGACGCTCACGTGTTTATGGCTCAGGAAGGTCTAGTCTTAAATCTGAAAGGTCCTGACTGTGACAATGATGGATGCACAGTTATAGATAGTGGTGCAGGTGAACCACCTTTCGAGCTCTCTGAAGCCTTTACTCATATTTATATAGGCGGAGCACCAGAGGACCTTTTAGAGTACTCTAAAAGTGGTGCAGGATTCATTGGGTGTATGGAAGACCTGATGATTGACTCTAAGCCTATTCTACCACAAACACTTCCAGAGGACCAAGGCCATGAACTGGGATGTACTAAGACTGAATGGTGTAATACTGAACCCTGCAATGGCCATGGACGGTGTGTGGACCTGTGGACCAGTTACCAGTGTGACTGCTACCGTCCCTTCCACGGTGAAAACTGTTCTGAAGGTAAAAATGTTTACCACAGGCAAATCTTTCCTTGTCAAGCTTGTTATATGTTGTAATCCCAATTTCCCAGAAACTAAAGCCTGTGATAATATATATGGGGAACCATTGGGGGGTAATTGAAGGGATTTATCCATTCCCCTTACCTATTACTTTGCTTTACCTTCTAAAAAAAAGAAAGAAATCAAATTCATTGATTTTATAAAGAATAATAATGATTATGTAAAGAATAATGATTAAATTTCCTTAGACTACGATGATCTGGATGACTGAGAACCTTCACAGACAATAATGATTAAAACTAAAACTAAAACCTGAGATAGTCCAGCTAAAATAATAAGCAAATAAAAGTCAGTTTAAAGGAACTCAAATTCATATTACTGAAGAAGGAATGTGAATTCAAAGGAAATTAGACCAGCTGACAACTAGACCAGCTCTTTGTAAACCACACACACACAGACATCACTTTATATTGATTATATGGTTTTCCTTTGAAAAGTACCAGTCTCCATTTTATTTTTTAAATGCTAATTTTGCTGGCCTGAGATTCACATTTGATTTTAGTTTCAAAGAGATATGAATGTAAAAGGTATATATACATAGTGTATGTGAGAGAAATAACACAGGGAAAAATATTAAACATGCTAACTGAAATTTTTAAAATTACTGAAACACTTGGTACAAAAGCTTTTGTTGGTGAGAGGTTCTACTTACTGATAGTAATTAGATTAGTAATAGATTTAATAGCAATAGATTTCAGCTGATGTCATGACTTTCCATGCCTTTTTGCACCCAACTTTCTTTGTGTGTTCAATACTTTTTCCCTGTGTCATTTCTCCTTAAAATATTTCATTTAAGCATATCTATGTACGCCATACTCAAAACACTCCCCATTGTTCTCACAGATTTTCTATAGATTTAAGGTTTGAAGAATTTCTAGGTCACTCCATTCCTTAATATGCTTCTTATTTAGCCACTGCATTATTGCCTTAATGGTAAGTGATCATTATCAGGCTGGAAGACCAATTCACAATCCATTCCGTGTTCTGGCTGAGGAAAGGAGTTTCTTATGCAAGATTTCATGATACATGGCCCCAACTATTGTCCTCTCACTGTGGTAAAATCATCCTCACCAGATCCTTACCCTTACCAGAAAAATAGCCCTGAAGCATAATGTAACTCTGTGCTTGACTGTGGATGGTGTTCTGTGGGTCATAGACAGCATTTCTCTTTCTCTGGAGCTGTAGCCCTAAACAGAACTCCTGCACACCCACCAAGGAACAAACTCTGGTTATTGGCAATTCAGTTTTAAGAAATATGACACTAGAGACACCAGCAAACATTGCTAATTGTTGTCCAGGGGCCAGAGCAGGGGGCACTGAAGAAACGCTAAAACTGTTAGCTAAGGATAAACGGAAATTTCATGAAACAGTAATTCCCATAATAATGAAATCCTGTTAAATCAATCAGAGACATTTAAAATGAATGTTTATTTGTTGTGTAACTTTGCCAAAACATTTAGAATCAGACTTTATTCATCCCTGAGGAAATTACGTGGTTACAGTTGCTCCAAGACAGTAAGAACAGTAATTAACTGAACTAAATTAAATAATACAATATATTGTCAGACTCTTCTTTTCTGGTCCCCTCCCCAGTCGGACCAGTAGTGACATTCTCATCGAATTCCTGGCTCTCGGAGTGGTGTCCAAAATATGATGTGGGCTTTACTGATAATTGGGAAACCTTCTGCGGAAACCCAGGTCTTGTTAGAAAAGATGGCATATATCCCACCTTCTTGTTTCAAGAAATCTGGCCAAATTTATTAAACCCCCAAAACATGAACCACCCCAAAGAAAAAAGGGCACTAGAATCCCAAAAAATTGTGGAGCCTGCCTGGCCATGAATCAAGACTAGCAGGGATGGATAGTAGGACCAAGCTGGGGAGCTGCTCAGGAGGGGGTAATCCCAACAACAGCGAGATGAATTCATCAGAAATTATAAGGTCTTTGGTTTGTATCATATCTTTCTAATAGGCTCCAATTTGTTCATGTAAATTGAGTCCTCTTCACACACTAAGGTTAATTATGGAATTCCACAGGGTTCTGTGCTAGGGCCATTTATTACGCATAACATACATTTTCACTGCTATGCAGATAATACCCAACATCGATCCATGGAGACAGATAATACACACCAATTAGTTAAACTACAGGCTTTAATTTCCTGCCTCTTAATTCAAATAAAACTGAGGTTATTGTATTCGGCGCTAAAAATCTCAGAAATATGGTATCTAACCAGATGCTTACTCTGGATGGCATTAGCTTGGCCTCCAGTAACACTTTGGGGAACCTTGGAGTTATTTTATTGACCAAGATATGTCCTTCAATGTGTATATTAAACAAATATGTAGGGCTGCTTTTTTCCATTTGCACAATATCTCTAAAATTAGAAGCATCCTGTCTCTGAGTGACACTAAAAAAACTAGTTAATGCATTTATTACTTCTAGGCTGGACTACTGTAATTCATTTCATTCAGGATGTCCTAAAAACTCCATGAAAAGCTTTCAAGTAATCCAAAATGCTGCAGCAAGAGTACTGACGGGGACTAGAAAGAGTGAGCATATTTCTCCTGTTTTGGCTTCCCTTCATTGGCTTCCTGTTAAATCCAGAATTGAAGTCAAAATCCTGCTCCTCACATACAAGGTCTTAAATAATCAGGCCCCATCTTATCTTAATGACCTTGTAGTACCATATCACCCCATTAGAGCACTTCACTCTCAAACTGCGGGCTTACTTGTTGATCCTAGAATATTTAAAAGTAGAACGGGAGGGAGAGACTTCAGTTTTCAGGCCCCTCTTCTGTGGAACCAGCTTCCACTTTGGATTGGGCCTAATCTCTACTTTTACGATTAGGCTTAAAACTTCCTTTTTGCTATAGCATATAGTTAGGGCTGGATCAGATGACCCTGAATCGTCCCTTAGTTATGTGCATAGGCTGCCAGGGATTCCCACGATGTATTGAGTATTTCTTCTTCAGTCACCTTTTTCGCTCACTATGTGTTAATAGATCTCTCTGCATTGAACTATACTTGTTATTAATCTCTGGCACTCTTCCACAGCGTGTATTTTGTCTTTTCTTCCTTCTCTCACCCCAACCGGTCGCAGCAGATGGCCGCCCCTCCCTGAGTCTGGTTCTGCTAGAGGTTTCTTCCTGTTAAAAGGAAGTTTTTCCTTCCCACTGTCGCCAAAGTGGTTGCTAATAGGGGGTCATATGATTGTTAGGTTTCTTTCTGTATGTTTTATTCTAGGGTCTACCTTACAATATAAAGTGGCTTGAGGCGACTGTTGTTGTGATTTTGTGCCCTATAAATAAAATTGGATTGAATTGAATTAGATGTATCATTACGTACATTTACTTTCAATACTACTGATGTTTATTTAGACTTTTTCTTTCCGTTTAAACTTTCTGAGCTAACTTCAGTAATATCTTCTTCAAAGCCATCAATGTATCTATTAAATGTTTGCCATGATTAATCTGTTTATAAATGGGCAACATACTATAGCCTTCGAGTGGAGGTAATTAAACCATTACTTAAAAAGCCATTGCTTAACCCAGTTGTCTCAGCTAATTATAGGCCAATTTCCAATCTTCCTTTTATCTCAACATTTTTTGAAAGAGTAAATGTTATCTGATCATCTGCAGAACTCGCCTCCAACTCTGGAGACCCACAAACTCACCACACTTGATTCCTACTTCCGCTTGATAGGTCCCTCCCACCTCTGGTGTCCATCATTTGTTCAGGGGATTACTGCCACGACAGGCCACAGCTTTGTACTGCTGTCTCGGCATTTAACACAAGCCATTCAGGCTCAATCTCTCTATTCTCCATCATAAAGTTGTGTTGGTGGTGTGATTCAAAAATCTCATGGGGCTTCTGCCAGACACTCTCAGTGTACCCTCACTCTATGTTTGGTTACACCAGACCTATCCACCATCCTCCCCATGGTGTTTGTTATGGACAAACTGTGATTAGTACAGAAGTCCGACAAACAACTTAGAGGTTTAGGTTTAGCTCAACTCTCCCTGAAATGTCACCATAAGAATACAAGGACTAGAAAGATGTCCTATTTCTCCTATACTGGCTGCTATTCATTGGCTTCCTCTTAAATAAACAATTGAATTTAAATTCCTTCTCTTCACATACAAAGTAAACAATCAGATCCTATCCTAAAGACCTCTTAGTAGCATATTATGCCAATAGAGAACTTTGCTTTCAGAGTGCAGGGTTACTTGCCATTTCAAAAAGCAGAATAGAAGGCAGAACCTTCAGCTATCAGATCCCTCACCTGTGGAACCAGTTACCAGATTCCCTGCCTAATTTTAAGATTAGGCTTAAGACTCCTTTTTGGTAAAGCTTATAGTTTCACTCACTGAGCCCTGTTCTGCTGAAGGGCTTTTCATGTTGCAAGGGATTTCTTCCTTCCAGTTGTTGCTAAGTGCTTGCTCATAGGGGATTGTCTGTTCGTGTTTTGGGGTCCAGGGTTTTTTACCAGTAATACTACAGTGAAATTGAAAGCTATGTATAAACTATCTGTATGAATGAGTGAATATGGTTTTTAGTGTAAAAGTGCTTTGAGTGGTCAGCAAAACAGAAATTACAACACAAATACATGTCCAGTTACCTTGCTATCACCTAATGTAGACTTTACTACTTTTACTACAGACATCCAGGTGTACATATTTTTTACAGAACATTTTAACTTAGATGTGTGCTAAACATAAAATATAACTGGACTTTATTAATGGAACACCCTGGGGCATTGTTGCAGAGGTGTACATGATGTTTTTAATGTAGTTCAATTATTGTTCCCTGACAGAATTTTCTTGGTGGACCTACAACCATGAAGACACAGTGAGTTCCAGTGGATATGATATTGTTAAAAGCCACGGGAGCAGCTTCAGTGTGTCTTTCATCCTGCGCTCTTTAAAGCCAGATGGGTTGCTTTTCCAGCTGAGGAGGCCCACAGAGGAGGCCTACTTCTCAGTTTACCTGGGCATGGGGAGGGTTTTTGTTAGCTCTCTGCCAAGTAGTGCTCCACTTACAGCTCCAATATTTGTGACTAATGGTGAGAAGCAGCTTCTGCAGGTGGAAGTGCAACACAGACAGGTCATCTTTGAACATGCGGGAATTCGCTACAGAATGGGAGAGATCCCTGAAGTTAGTGTTAACAGTGGAGATCAGGCCTATGTGGGAGGACTTCCAAAGGAATGGCCCTCTGATACCTGGGGGGGACGTTTCAAAGGTTGCCTTCAGGATCTTCGTTTAGACTCCGTGCATTTGGATGTGGATGGTTGGAACACCTTGAATAAAGTGGACATTTATTCATTAACCTATTCTGAGAATGTAAAGAAGGGATGTGTCAGTGACAATACCTGCAAGGTAGGACAAACCTCCTAAATCTTTTTATATTCTTTTGTGTCTTTGTGTTCTTGTGAAAAATACCTTTAGGTATGTTGTTCACCTTCATGTTGTTTGGATGTGCAGTTCTCAGTGAGTGTATAACTATTGTCTTTTTGAAAAAGTAACTTAACTGTCTGCTTATGGTGTATTTAATGGACATCAGTAAACTGCTATTATAAAAAGACAGGTTACACTTTTCCTTAAACCATCTCTAAACTAATGAGGTGATATTTAAGCCAAAATGGTACCCACTTTGTTAAAATATGACCCAAAGGGGAAAGTGTTATAAATGAAACACAGACCATTTTGATACTAGTCCGAAGCCAACAGTTCTGGGCGGCTCTCACTTCATGTTGGCTTTCTCTGCATTACAGTTTCACGTCCTGTTCTTGTTACAACACACAGTGGTGTCTTTGTGTAGCATATCTGTGTAGCCCATTTAATTCAAATTGTTTATATAATTTCTTATTTCATAGATCAGTCTTCACATCTTTTATCCAAAGCACACTCTGTGTTGAATCACCTGCTAATTATATTCACAGTAATTTGAATATAATAAGTAATAATTAGTCCCCCAGTCCGCACCCTTGAAAACCTGCAGCTAGCCACGCCCCTGTGGTCACTGTGTTCAAAGTTATAAACACTGTTAGCACTCCCCCAGCAGACTGTCCTCTGAGTGGTGTCCAAAAATGATGTGGGCTTTATAGATGATTGGGAAACTTCTGGGGGAAACCTGGTCTTGTTAGAAGAGACAGCATCCATCCCACTATTCCACTTTGGATGGAGCAGCTCTCATTTCTAGAAATCTGGCCAAATTTATTAAACCCTCAAAAGCATGTCTATGCAGAATCAGGATGAGAAAGCAGAGTTGCAGTCTTGCAATTCTCTCTGCAGCTCATCACTTCCTGTTATCCCCCCGAAACCCCATTATTATTAAAGATTAGGTCTATCTTAGTACATCAATTATTAATCGACCAACAAACTTTTCTTTGATTAATTCTGCCTTACAGAAAACTGGTTACAGTAAGATGATTACGTTAGTTTATCTGAATCAACACCCCTGATTTAGTGCTCATGTGATATGAAATAATTATTGTTATTATGTTATGTAATTATTGATTTTAAGATCAGTGTAGATACTGAAAATGACTGACTCAACACAGCATTAAGTCAATTATCAATTATTAGACTCAACTGGCTTCTCTCAAAATGTAAAAGAAACCACACATTATTTTAATCACACTGGATTTTGTTCTGACATATGGCATAAAAACAAACATTTAACAATATTACCCCAGATCCCTCTTTTGTGTGATCATTCCCTAAAAACATTTAAATGTACAATAACACACTAGAGAATTGGGGAATACATTTTATCACAATAGATGTATTTTAAGTATACAATTCCTCTTCTGTTTCCTTTTTCAATGCCACTTGCCAACACAGTGCAGAGCAGTTATCTGAATTCTACTCCCACAGTGCCCAATTATTCAATTCAGTTCTATTCAGTTTTATTTATTTAGCATCAAATCACAACAACAGTTGCTTCAAAAAATTTATTATTGTAATGACCCTAAAACAAAGGGAAAAAAAAGGAAAAATGGTAACAATCAGATGAGGCCTTTTGCGCAAGTGCTTTGGCAACAGTGGGAAGGGAAAAGCTTTTAACAGGAAGAAAGAACCACCTCAGAACCATGCTGAGTTAGGGGCAGCCATCTGCAGCAAACAGTTGGGGGTGAGGGGAGGAAAAAGACATAGGGAGAAGAGTGAGAGATTAATAATAATTAATGATTAAATGCAGAGTGGGGTATAAACACATGGTGAGTTAAGAAGAAACAGTGCATCATGGGAAGCTTCCTGCAGCCTTGACCAATTGCAGTGTAACTAAGGGAAAATTCAGGGTCATCTAATCCAGCCCTAAATATTTGCTTTATTAAAAAGGAAAGTTTTAAGCCTAATCTTAAAAGTAGAGAGGGTGTCTGTCTCCCCAATCCAAGCTGGAAGCTGGTTCTCAGAAGAAGGACCTGCAAGCTGAACAAGGCTCTCTCTGCCAGGCCTTCAGCCTGGGATGCATGAGGTTCGCCCTGAGTTCCCAAAGGCACTGGATGTTGCAGGGCTGCCTTGGTTGATGTTTCTCATTTTCAAGATATTGCACAAATAAAAGGAAAGCAGTCCTGCATATTTGTTTAATATACGCATTGGACATATCCTGGCCACAAATGACTTCAGGATTCTTCACAGGGTTACTGGATGTCAAGGTAATGCCATACAGAGTAGACAACTAGTTAGACATCATATTCCTAAGATTTCTAGGGGTGAATACAATAACCTGAGTTTAAAACCAGAAAATTTGAGGTTATTTTTATCTGAATTTAGGTCTTTAAACCTTTAAGACATTCCCGCAGTTTAACTACTTGTTAAACTGTATGGTATGTATGGTATGTTATCTGGCTTCATGGATAGATAACCTTCGGTATCATTCGCATAGTATTGAAAATACATGCTATGCCTTCTAATGATACTGCTAACGGAAGCATGTATAATGTCATAGCACCTAATTCTGTGGAACTCCATAAATAGCCTTAGTATTCAATTTAATTCAATTCTGCTTATATTTCGCCAAATCACAAGTTTCAAGGTACTTTACATTTTAGTTAAAAAACAAAACAAAACAAAAAAAAACTACAATAATATAGAGAAAACAGAAAATTCCAACAATGATATGACCCCCTTGGAGCAAGCACTTTGCATTGGGAAGGAAAAACTCATTTTTAACAGAAAGAAACCTCGAGCAGAACCATGCTCAGAGAGGGGCAGCAATTTGCAACGTCTAGCTGGGGTTAGGGGCGAAAGACAAGACACTGACACTGTGGAAGAGAGCCAGAAATGAATAATAACTAATAATTAAATGCAGAGAGGTGTATAAACACAGAGATTGAAAAAAAGTGACTGAAGAAAGTAGCTGTGTGAAGAGGACTATCCATTTACATGTATAAACTGGATATCTGCAAGCCAATCTAACTTCTTTTTATCTCTAAAATTCTTGAAAGAATAATTACAAAACAGCTACAGAGAAATGTTTTATTTAAAGAGTTTCAGTCATGTTTTAGAGCTCATTGCTGTCCTGAAATAGTGCTAGTGAAGGTTAAAAGTTATCCTTCTAGGATAATATTTATCCATCTCCGTGCTTGTCCTGCAAGACCTCAGCGTTCGATACTGTTGACCAAAATATTTTATTACTGTCATTACTATCATGCTGTAGGTATTAAAGCACTGCACTGCAGTGATTTGAATCATGTCTATGTAATAGATTCCAATTTGTTCATTTGTAAATCTTTTTAGAGGCTTAGAGAGTCTTCTTCACACACTAAAGTCAATTATGGAGTTCCACGGGGTTCTGTGCTAGGACCAGTTGTCCTTACATTATACATGCTTCCCTTCGGCAGTATCATTAGAAGGGATAGCATACGTTTCCATTGCTATGTCGATGACACCCAACTTTATCTATCCATGAAGCCAGATAACACACACCAATTAGTTTAAACTGCAGGAAAGTCTTAAAATTGACCTAAAATTTCTCCGAGTGATGTTGAAAAGCTTTTCCATGCATTTATTACTACTAGTAATATTACTTTATTACTTCTGGACTACTGTAATTCATTATTTTCAGGATTTCCCCAAAACTCCATGAAAAGCCTCCCTTTTGAACCAAAATTGCTGCAGCAAAAGTACTGACAGGGACTAGAAAGAAAGAGCATATTTCACACATACTGGCTTCACATCATTGGCTCTCTGTTAAATCCAGAATCAAATTTTAAATCCCTCTGTGTCAAAGGGGGCCAAAGGCCTGTACTGAAGCTGGACCGAAGTGCAGAACCAAGTGCGGAGTCAGCTGAAGTAGTTTTAATAGACTTTATTATCTTTGCAACAAACAGAATAATAACTTGGCATAGAAAAGTAGCGAACTTAAAGTGAACACAATATTTAACTTTGTTGGATGAGGGGTTTGGGCCTGGGAGGACTAGTGAGGAGGACTGAGTCGTGGCAGGTAATACAAGTTATTGCACTGAACGGAAAGGGAAAAGGAGGTTAGAGTGATCATAGAACTTCTCCAGGTGAATGTGGATCTTAAAAGAGGGAATAGCTTGTGCTGCAGGTGGAGTCAGAGGTACTTTAAGAGGAGGAGGTGAAATTCCAGGTGAGCTGAACAGAGAGAAATGACTACCCTGGGTTCCAAGAAATCCTGTGAGCAATGGTGGCAGGAGGGCAGGCAGGTGTTGAGCAGGAAGTTTTCCCAGTAACAATGAGTATGACTGGGAATCCGAGGAGTGAGCGAAGCTGAAGAACGGAGCTGAGATGTGACCAGAAAACTGCAGCACAAGATAACAAGGGAAGTGCAAGGACTAGAAACAATAGCAGTGAGAGAGTGTGAGAGCCTGTTACCAACATGGATTAGTTGACAAACTGATGGTGAAGAGACGTCAACGCAGGTCTTAAGTAATGTGGACACAGGTGAATCAGGAACCCAGTGGAATTTTTCCGCAGCTCACCCAGCCTGTGACACTCTGCTCACTTACAAGGTCTTGAATAATCAGATAATAATAATAAAATATCCTATCTTAAAGACATCCAAGTAACATATCACCCAAAAAGACCACTTCACTCTTAGACTGCTGGTTTTTGTTGTGGTTCCTGAGGTATGTAAAAGTAGAGGGAGGCAGATCTCCAGCTTTCAGGCCACTCTTCTGTGGAGCCAGCTTCCAGTTTGGATTCAGGAGACAGATACCCTCTCTGCTTTTAAAATTGGGCTTTTCTTTTTGATAAAACATATAGTTAGGGCTGGATCAGGTAACCCCAAATCCTCCCTTAGTTACATTGCAATAGGCCTAGGGTGCTGGGGCTGAAGTGTTTCTCCTTCTCTCACCCCTTGTGTTTTTACACAACTCTGCATTTAATTACTAGTTATTATTAATCTCTGTCTCTCTCCCACTGCCTTTGTCCTGTTTTCTTCCCTTTACTCCCAACCAGTCACAGCAGATCGCTGCCCCTCCCTAAGCCTGGTTCTGCCAGAGGTTTTTCCTGCTAAAAGGGAGTTTTTCTTTCCCAGTGTCACCAAGGCCCTTGTTTATAGGAGGTCATCTTATTGTTTAGATTTTCTGGCCTTAAATCAAACCAAATGTTGGTGTGATTTTGCACTATTATTTGAATAAAATAATAAAGTGTAATTGATTATTTCCATATCAGTTCATTGTTCTACAGAAATGTAATCTGCATGCTTCCTTTTATAGATGAAGCCTTGCCAAAATGGAGGATGGTGTACCATCACATTCAACGATTTTATATGTTCTTGTCCTGAGGAATACACTGGGAAGACCTGCAAAAGACGTGTGTGGTGTGTCAGCCACCCATGTGTCAATGGTGGCCATTGTGTGGATCTACCTGATGGATATGAATGTAAGTTTATAAAACTTCAACTCCTATTATGCCATGGAGCAAAAAATATATATTTCTGTTCGCCTACCACCCAGGCAGATTCTCTTGTTTCCCTAGGCACACAAAAACCAAGAACTGAAAGTAAAGAATAAATATAATTAGTTTATTTGTCCAACAGATAATTAACAAAAAAGATAAAATATTATTGCAAAATAAAATAACAGTAATAATAGTAACTGTTTTAGCACAAAATCCAAAACCAGATTCTTAGATACACTATTTTACCAAAAGTATTTGTTTATCTACCTATTTGAAATTTGAGTGACATTAAATATAATGCTGTCCCACCTTTTGCAGTTACAACAGCTTCAACTCTTTTGGGAAGGCTTTCCTTAAGGTTTAGGAGTGTGTTTATAGGAATTTCTGACCATTCTTTGAGAAGCACATTTGTGAGGTCAGACACTCATGTTGGACGAGAAGGCCCGGCTTTGTAGTCTCTGCTCTAATTAATCCCAAGGGGTTCTGTCGAGTTGTGGTCAGTACTCTGTGTAGGCCAGTCAAGGTCTTCATGTCTTTATGGACCTTGCTTTGTGCATTGGTGTGCAGCCATGTTGGAACAGGAACGGACTGTTTCCAAACTGTTCCCACAAAGTTGGGAGCATGAAATTGTCCAAAATGTCCTGGTATCATGAATCATTAAGAGTTTTTTCATTGATACTAAGGGGCTGAGCCACACACCATAATCCCTCTCCACCAAACTTTACACTCAGCCCTGTGCAGTCAGACAAGTACTGTTCTCTTGGCAACCACCATACCCAGCCTCGCCCATTGGATTGCCAGATAGACTCCAGAGTCGAGTGGTTCTACACTGTGTAGTGGTGTGTGTCCGACACTTTACTTTCCAATTATTTAGATCGGTGAGTGGCTACTTTTGGCAATAACATTGTATTTCATTATTTTTTGACATTGCACACTTAACACTGAATCGGTTAAGGAACAGCCCAAAGTGCTTCAAAGTGGATTTAATAAAATGATCTTGCCTGTAGGTCTTCTTTGTATAATAACTCGTTAAACTGAAGTCATTTGATAAAATACAACAGTAAAACAAAAACAGTTCTTCACAATTATTTTTTTCCCAGTTATAAAAATCAAGGTTTTCTGATTATGAAACACTTTCAGTGAGAACACAATAAAAATTGTCTATTACTTTCAGTACTTATATGAAAAAGCCATATAAGTCACAATATGTAGATGTTTTCCTATATGACTATAGTTCTCAAAGTGCGAATAAAAAGCTAAACTAATACTTGCCTATGAAAGTATAATCATCTAAGGAAAAATCTTTTTTGGATATCACGTCTTCTGAGATTACATCTTGCTTCACACATTGTGACATCCTATCACTGTTGTTGCCATTTAATTGCCCACCTTATCATCCTTTTTCCTTCTCTCTTTCTTACTTCAATATGATTTAAAACATAATTGAAATCCCTTCATTACATTTTTTTTTTATTTTCTGTGTTGTAGATTTATCATTAATTCCATCACATGTCAATATACTTTCCCTCATGTTTCATTTAGTTTATGCTATTTAACTTCAACTAGATTTTTCATTAGCTCAATCACACTTTTTATCTTGAAAACGCTTGTGTTTGTGAATTACAATATGCTCAGCATAATTTATTTTTTAAATCATATATGTTAAAGTCTCCCAATCCTTCTTGTGCACACATACACATGCAGCCGCGAAGGCTATCACTGAATAAAAAGGCCACTCTACACAAAACCTAAGTGAGAGGCCTGTTATTAATTTCATAGATTATATTTTTGTATTCATTTTACAGCTTAAGCTTATACCTGATTTTATTCTGATCAGTATTAAGTAGTTAAGTACGATTAACTATCAGCAATATCACATTTAATTATGACTCTATGTTCAGAATTATGTATAATGATGTGTCAGACACACATTTCCTATCTTTCACATTCCTGCAGCCAGTCTCAGACACACAAAGGCATTAATCTGCCACGATGAAAGCTGGTTCATGTCTACACACACAAAATTCAGACATTAGAATCATTGTCATTACTCAAACTACATTTGTAATTCAACATATCGATTAGACTTATACTTTGATTATATTTTTTGATTAAGAATTAAAGATGATTTACTATTAGCAAATGCACATATGGATCAATGGTACTGGCTAAAAAAAATAAAGCTAAGAGGAATGGTTTAGGAGGAGCTTACCCTCTGAATCAAGTGTTGCAGAGGTCAGTATATCACCAGACTCAGGGGTAACTGATTCAGCCACAGGGAGAAGATCTTCAGCAGTAAGCCTGGGCAAAAGAAGATCAGTGTCCAGGGTAACTAGCTCAGATACAGGAAGAACACTCTCTGGGTAGTTTGCACAGTGTTCACACAACCTGTAATGTTACTGGAGGTGAGTTAGGGAGGTAAACATATAAGGTCCATCTCAGTCCATGTGTCTATGTGCAAGCACGTTTCTCCCACACTCAACAGAGAGCAGTGGCACATCCAAAAAATCACTCCTAAACTGTTTTTTTTTTTTCAATGTATTGGGGTGGGGGTGGGGGGCTGTAGCCTATCCCAGCTGTCTTAGGGCGAGAGGGAGGGTACACCCTGGACAGGTCACCAGTCTGTCGCAGGGCAAACACATAGACACAGACAACCATTCACTCTCACTTTCAAATCTACGGGCAATTTAGAGTTTCCAATTAACCAGTTTCCAATTAATATCTTCTACACAACATCCATATTTTGAAATAATAAGGGAAAATTGTTCATTTTGTTCATTTTGACTCCTAGGTGTTTATAATGCCACATTTGAGAACAACGCTGTGCAGTACAGTTCTGGAGGCTCCCTGGTTGAGCCTGTCACTAACATATACATGGAGTTGAGGACCCGGTCAGAAAATGCTGTGCTCCTGAGGGCCTCCTGGGGCTCTGATCTCCTAATGGTGGGTCTGTTGGACTCATCAGTCCGGGTGGAGATCCAGCTAAGCAACAGCTTTGAGCCTCTGACCTTTACAGGCGTCCGTCAGGTTGCAGACGGGAGCTGGCACCGCGTGAACATTTCCATGACTGAAAAGGACCGCAAAGCCTCCCCCTGGATCATCACTGTGGATGGAATCACAGATGCTAACAGTGTGCCAGAGCGCACAGGTAGTATTCGCTTTCTCAATCAGAAGGGGGCGTTACTAGCCCTTGCAGAGAGCTTCAATGGTTGCATGGGTGCAGTGAGGCTCGGAGGAGTTTACCTTCCTTTTGTGGATGATTATAAGGCCCCACAACCTTCTCAGTTCCATTTAATTGGAAAACCAAAGATTTATTTGGGCTGCACTGGTACCCCTGTTTGTGATTCAGATCCATGTCTAAACGGAGGCACGTGTGAAGACCTCTTTAATAAATTTGGATGTATCTGCAACTCTGGTTGGGAGGGAGACCAGTGTGAGATGGACACTGATGACTGTGCATCTCAGCCCTGTGTTCATGGAAGCTGTAAGGACTACTTGGCTGGTTTTCAGTGCCATTGCCACCTGGGATATGCTGGCACTCTCTGTGATGAAGATATTGATGAGTGTGAGCATCATAATTGTGAACATGGAGGAACCTGTCAGGATGGACCCAACATGTACACCTGCATATGCCCTAAGGAGTACAGGGGCCCACACTGCCAGTGAGTTCTCACTAATTGATCATTTGTTTATTCCCTGTAGTTAAAGGTGAACTGCTGTAGTGAAGCCAAACTACACAAAAGTATTGGGCCACCTGTGCATTACCCCTAGAGGAATTGCTCGGCCATAGAAATTCATTCCATAAAACTCCCTGCAGACTGATGTTTTTTGCTGATGTTAATGCAAATCCTACTCTGTTTTATATGGTCATCCACTTTATGGCTGAATTAAAACCACTTTGCAATATTAGTAGTTATGAGTGATTATGGATCACTATCTTGAAGAAATTTCCTGAAATGACTTGTTGCAGCACTGGCATCCTATTACAATACTATGCTCAAATTCAGTGAGCTCTTTAGAATGACCCATTCTTTCACGAATATTTGTAAAGGCAGATTGTATGACTAGGTGCTTGATATTATACATGTGGCCATGATACTGAAAACACTCAAATTCAAAGATTCAAATGTTTTGCCCAATACTTTTGTTCCTATGGTGTATGTAAGATATGCATGCTGCCAGCTTGTGCTGAGTGAGTTAAGAGCACAACTAATCTGCCTTATTTTACACCATATTTGTCTTCACAATTAAAAAAAAAATGCAAGGAAGCGTTATTGTTTTTCTGTCTTTGTTTACAATTTTTTGTTTATTAGTTTGAAAATACAATAACATTGTAGATTTAGCACACACTACACATGCACTTAAGAATTCCTGCACATCTTGCCAAGATAAACACTAATACTATTTCCTCCAGGTGGGTCTATCCTCCTATACAGTGTGGTAAAGATGTTATGTGTGCAAACGATGGTGTCTGCAATGATGGACTGTGGGGGGCTAACTGTACATGCATGCCAGGTTTCACAGGCACCAGGTAAGCTCACATCTGAGTCATTTTATTCTAACTGTTACTAAATTTAAGTAATACCACATGTGTGTATGTAAATCATGGTAGAGGGGATATATATAAATATATAACCATAAATATGACTTAGCTTCAGAGTTGTTAATGTAACAGTTAATGTTGACTTCAGGTAATTTCTGGTAATTCAGGTAATTTTTTCTTGCAGATGTGAAATGGAGATCAATGAGTGTGGGTCTAACCCCTGTACAAATGGAGGTTCCTGTTTGGATCGCTTTAACATGTTTGTATGTGAATGCCCGCCCGGTTACAGTGGTCCAGTCTGTGACAGTAACGTATGTTCGCTTCAATTTCTTCTTCAGAGCTAGATAGACGAGATCAATAACTTAGTTGAAACATTTAACGAATGATATATTATATGTGTTTCCCAAACTAAATTACTTTTCATATTTTACATGAAGTTTCACAACAGCAGTATAAACTTGATTTAGATTCACATCTTTCTAATTTTGAAATGACTGAAAATCAAACTATGTAATGGAAACATCCATCAGTAAGACCAAACCTCTACACTTTTTGTCTCTGCAGAAAGAAGCCCGTATACAGGGAATCCCCTGGCTGCTAATTGTGATCCCGTTGCTCTGCCTGTGCATTCTCCTAATGATTATTGGCTTGACCTTTGTAGTGCTCACAGCAAGGAAGAAGCGCCAGTCAGAGGGCGCTTATAGCCCCAGTGCTCAGGAACTAGCTGGAGCCCGGCTAGAGATGGACAGCATGCTCAAAGTACCACCGGAGGAGAGGCTTATCTGATCTGACAGGAACACAAATCAATAAAGGGAGCTAGAGGTGATCCGATGCTGTGGGGAGGTGCACAGGGCTGTCACTGTCAAACTGTTAGATCCTCTGAATGTCCAGGCTCATCTGATGTTATAACCCCCTCCTTATAGACCTGTGCTACAGAAATATATTGACAATGTAAATTGTGTATATTTCATCATCTGAGGAAATAAGCCCTATGAACTTCAGGAACTCATAGCCATCAGTTTATCCTCTGATGACCCCCTCTTATCAGAAATCATGGCAGTTTTTTATGCTCAAAACTGCTAAACAGAGGACAAATAAGCTCTCCACTACATGGTCACCTTTGGAAAATGTCCAACAGGTTCATGGCACACCAGTGGTGCTGCTGCTGGAAACTTTGCTCCAGTGGAGACAGTATGGCTCTGAGAAAACTCTTTACTGTTCTTTCTATTCTGATAGACATGTTTAGCAACATGACTTATTTTTCAGTTTTCCTGGTAATATGGGACTTTGTAGCAATTTTTAGAAATGCTTTTTCTTGTAAAAGATTACATTTATTTACATTTGTGTCCACTTGTTTGCACATTAATTAAATCTATAAATGTAATAAACGCCAACTAGAGGTTTTTACTGCTTGGCCAGGAAGAATGCTTGTTATAAAGAATTTAGACAGTAGAGACAAAGTTAAATTGTTTGCTGTTATTTTTAATTCTAGTCTAGATTTTCATTGTCTCTTGTGCTCAGATTTTCTTTCTGTCAAGGTTTTTTCCTAGGTTTTTTTTTGTTTTGTTTTGTTTTTGTTTTTGTTTTTTTCAAAAAAAAAAGCAAACAAACAAACAAAAACGACATCCCATTTTTGATATTAGGGTCATTCGGTCTCAAATCAACCAAGGGTTCTGCTCAACTGTCTGTGATTTGCATACAAATTTGAGAAAATTTGATCATTTGGTATATCTTAAAAAGTATTTCATATATGAAGCTATGGTCTATTAACTCATAGTGAGTGAGGAAGGTGAGTGAAGAAGAAATACTCAATGCATCATGGGAATCCCCCAGCAGCCTACACCTATTTCATCATAACTAAGTCAGGATTCAGGATCAGCTGGTCCAGCCCTAACTGTATGCTTTAGCAAAAAGGGAAAGTTTTAAGCTTAATCTTAAAAGTAAAGATAGTGTCTGTCTTCCGAATCCAAGATAGAAGCTGGTTCCATTGAAGAAGCCCATATGGAAAAGATATATATAAATCTTATAGTTTGTATCTGTCTTATGTGAAACTTGTATGAAAAGCATACAAGAATAAAAACAAATATAAGATCCCATAAAAAATTATATAAATGAAACTTGTATGTTTTGGATACTTACTAAAACAATATATGAAAGTAATGAGAAAGTATATGATGTTATATGATTCACTATATGAAGCAGGCCACATCTTATGCAAGTCTTTTATAAGTTTTTTCTATTTCTTTTCCATATGGGAGGGCCTGAAAACTGAAGGCTCTCCCTCCCATTCTACTTTTAAATACTCTAGGATCAACAAGTAAGCCTGCAGTGCAAGAGTGAAGTGCTCTAATGGGGTGATATGGTACTAAAAGGCCATTAAGATAAGATGGGGCCTGATTATTTAAGACCTTGTATGTGAGGAGCAGGATTTTGAATTCAATTCTGGATTTAACAGGAAGCCAATGAAGGGAAACCAATACAGGAGAAATATGCTCTCTCCTTCTAGTCCCTGTCAGTACTCTTGCTGCAACATTTTGGATTAACTGAAGGCTTTTCTGGGAGTTTTTAGGACATCCTGAAAAAAATGAATTACAGTAGTCCAGCCTGAAAGTAATAAATGCATGAACTAGTTTTCCAGCATCACTCTGAGACAGGATATTTCTAATTTTAAAGATATTGCACAAATAGAAGAAAGCAGTCCTAGATATTTGTTTAATATGTGCATTGAAGGACATATCCTGGTCAAAAATCACTCCAAGGTTCCTCGCGGTGTTACTGGAGGGCAAGTAATGCCATCCAGAGTAAGAATCTGGTTATATACTATATTTCTAAGATTTTCAGGGCCGAGTAAAATAACCTAAATTTTATCAGATTTAAGAAGCAGAAAATTAGAGGTGATCCAGGTCTTTATGACTTTAAGACAGTCCTGCAGTTTAACTAATTGTTGTGTGTTACCTGTCTTCATGGATAGATAACCTTCGGTATCATCCGCATAGCAATGAAAGTGTATGCTATACCTTCTGATGATACTGCCTAAGGGAAGCATGTATAATGTAAACAGAATTGGTCCTAGCACTGAGCTGTTTGACAACTACTCTTTCAAGAATTTTTGATATGAAAAAAAGGTAGGAGATTGGCCTATAATTAGCTGGCTTTTTAAGTAACGGTTTAACTACAGCCAGCTTGAAGGCCTGTGGTACATAGCCGATTATTAGAGATAGGTTGATCATGTTTAAGACTGAAGCATTAATTAATGGCAGGACTTCTTTGAACAGTCTTGTAGGAATGGTGTCTAAAAGACATAGTTTGGAGGAAGTAATTATTGAAGTTAACTCAGATCAATTGGAAAAAAAGACTCTAAATAAATATCAATGGTACTGAAAGTAGCTGTAGATAATATTACATCTGTGAGAAAATTATGAGTAATTTTTTCTCTAATGGTTAAAATTTTATTTGTGAAGAAGTTCATGAAGTCATTACTAGTTAACGTTAAAGGGATGGTTGGCTCAAAAGAGCTCTGACTTTTTGTCAGCCTGGCTACAGTGCTGAAGAGAAACCTGGGGTTGTTCTTATTTTCTTCAATCAGTGATGAATAGTAAGATGTTCTGGCTTTGCGGAGGGCTTTCTTATAAAGCAACAAACTATTTCTCCAGACTAAATGATGATCTTCTAAATTTATGACACACCATTTCCTCTCCATCTTACGAGTTATCTCCTCTAGGCTACGTGTTTGAGAATTATACCACGGAGTCAGGTACTTCTGATTTGAGGCCTTAGTTTTCACAGGAGCTACAGTATCCAGAGTCGTACGTAGTGAGGAGGTAAAATTATTAACAAGATAATCGACCTCTGTTGGAGTAGCATTCAGGTAGCTGCTCTACTCTGTGTTGGTACAGGGCATTGAAGATGATAACGCCACATGAATTATATTCTTAAACTTAGTTACAGCGCTTTCAGAAAGACATTTACTGTGATGAAATCTACTCCCCACTGCTGTGTAATCAATTAGTGTAAATTTAAGTGTTATCAGGAAATGATCAGACAAGAGAAGGTTTTCAGGAAAAACTGTTAAATGTTCAGTTTCTATGCCACATGTTAGATCAAGATCTAAAGTGTGATTAAAGTGGTGGGTGGGTTCTTTTAGATTTTGAGAGAAGCCAATTGAGTCTACTAACAGATTAAATGCCATGTTGAGGCTGTCATTTTTAGCATCTACATGAATGTTAAAATCACCCACAATAATTATTTTATCTAAGCTGAGCACTAAATCATATAAGAAGTCTGAAAAATCAGACAGAAACTCAGTGTAAGGCCCAGGTGGACGATAGATGAAAGCAAATAACACCGGTTTTGAATTTTTCAAGAAAGTAAAAGTCTGTCTTGGTCTTTGGTTGATTAATAGGCTGGTGTGGAAAATTGCTGCCAAACCGCCCCCTCGGCCTGTGCTTTGAGGTTTCTGATAGTTAGTATGACTCGGGGGTGTCATTTAAACTAACATAATCATCCTATTGTAACCAGGTTTCTGTAAGGAGGAGTAAATCGATTTGTTGATCAATTATTAACTGATGTACTAACAGAGACTTGGAAGAGAGAGACCTAATATTTAATAATCCATATTTCACTGTTTTATTCTTTGGTGCTGTTGAGGATACTGTATTGTTCTTTCTTTGTGATTTTTTTATGTTTAAGTCGTTTTTTTTGCTTTGTTTTTTGTGTGTTTGGGAGCTGACACAGTCTCTAAGGGGATGGGGTTTTGAGGGGATAACAGGAGGAGAGAAGCTGCAACTTTGCTTCCTGGTCCCAACTCTAGTCACGTTTTTTGGGGGTTTTGGGGTTTTTTTTGTTGTTGTTTTTTTTTTTTTTTTTTTTTTGGGGGGGGGGGGATTTCTGGATTTCTAGAAATAAGAGCTGCTCCATTCAAAGTGGGATGGATGCCGTCTCTCCTAACAAGACTAGGTTCCCTCCACAAAGTTTCCCAATTATCCATATCGTACTGTTTTCAGAATAAAACATTATTCTGAAAACAGTTAGGTACAAGGACTACATGGAAAATAAATGAAAAAGCAGCATATGTCCAAAGAAAAACCTGAGCAAAATCTTCAGCAAGCCTGGAGAACTATTGATCAGTAGCACTTAAAAAAACATCTGGGAAGTAGGGATTCATCAAGACTTTTGTCAGTATTTTTTTTTATCAATGCATTATAATGATGAAATTAAAAAAAACGTGGGTTGGACTTTAATTTTATCCATGCAAATTATCCTCATCATCACTACAAGCAAACTTATCACACAGAAGGTGTTCTTTATGAAGAACCAGAAGGTTCTGTCAATAGGTTGCTTCAAACCAAGAGTGTTGCATCCATTCTTGCATGCTACAGAGTAAAGGTAAATAAAAAATTCTGGATGGACATGAATGGGCAGGACAGGATGGTTATTGGGGTAGTTAGTTGTAGCACAGGGGTAGAGCTATAGCCAGCAACCTCCTTGGTAGATGCTCAGGAGGTAGTCTTCCCTTGCCCTTTGTTGTGTTCTCCCTCAAGCTGTGTGTCCCTCTTCACATGGCTACAGAGGATCCTTTCCAGGATGATCTGTAACTGGCTTATGTTGTGTTTACTTTGTATGCTCTGCAGTAAAACTGTTTCGGAGTCCAGTTGGGTTCAATTCTGCCAGCCACACAGCAAGCCTTGACAAGACTGCTAAGTAATTGATGATGCCAGCTTTTACATGACAAAAAAGCATGACTGGTGTAATTATAAACTTTAATTTTAATTCAGTTCAATTCAGTTCAATTCCATTCTATTCTGCTTATCCAATTCAGGGTTATGGGGGAGTTGGCCACAGCTGCTATAGGGTGAGAAGCAGGGTATACCCTGAACAAGACAGCAGTCTGTTGTAGGGCTAACACAGAGAGACAGACAACCATTCACACTTACATTCATACCTATGGCCAATTTACAATCACCAGTTAACCTAACCAATAACTGCATGTCTTTGTGAGGAAGTCGGAGTACCCGGAGAGAACCCACACAGGCACGGAGAAAATATGCACCTTCCACACAGAAAGGGCCCAGCCAAATGGTGGAGTCGAACACAGAACCTTCTGGCTCTTAAGGTCATTTCAGAAGGCCACTTTATATTGTACCACAGTGCTGCCCAATTTAATTTAGTTCAGTTTAATTCACTTCACATAGAGTGAAATCACAACAGTCACCTTAACAGTCACTGCTTTATATTGTAAATTAAAGACCAATACAAAGTGGTGTATGAACACATAGTGAGAATTATTATGGTAAGCCCCCCACTAGTGTAAGTCCATTGAGGTCTAACTAAGAGAGAATTCACGGTCAACTAACCCAGCCTTAACTATGCGCTATAGCAAAAAGGCACATTTTAAGCCTAATCTTAAAAGTAAAGATAGTGTCTTTCTCCAGAATCCAAACTGGGAGCTGGTTCCAGAGAAGAGGGGCCTGAAAGCTGAAGGTGCTGCCTCCAATTCCACTTTTAAAGACCCTAGGAACCACAGGCAAACCAGTCATCTGAGAGTGAAGTGGGTGATGCACTACTATGGAGTCTTTAAGATAAGATGGGGCCTGATTATTCAAGACCATGTACAAGAGGAGAGGATTTTAAATTCCATTCTGAATTTAACAGGTAGTGTATGAAGAAAAGCAAGTATGGGCAAAATATGCTCTCTCTTTCCTTGTCAGTACTCTCGCTTCAGCTGTATTTTACCAACCCACTTGTACATTATAGGTGAGATTTTCTAATCTGGATGATTTCGTAGTTAGCACAAGGTGAGTCTCCTGGCCTGCATCAGCTCCAGAACCCTGCATTATCTACTGGGTAAGACTAATAGGATCAGGGGTTAAGACTTAGGGGTTAAGAACAGCTCAATTTGATGAAAAGAAGGAAATACAGACAGAAGATTTTGAGGAGACACCTGAATCCTCCATAGTACTAAAGGGAATGAGCAGGACCCAACAATCATCACACAGGATCACTGCACAGCGAGAGGAAAGCAGTAGCTGGTATTGTCTCACACAGGAGCATCTCTGTAGACCCATTCCAGGTCAGGTATGGAATTATTGGAGAGATAAAGTGGCTGGTGCAATGTCATGGTACGCTGTGGCAGGCAGGATGTAGGACCCAAACGCAGGACTTGGAGACTGAATGATTAACTAAGGGTGGCAGCTTTATTGCTGAAGAAAAAAACACAAACAGGACAAGGACTAACAAATTAAAACAGGAAATACACGACAGGCAAAGAGGCACAGACATGCCACTGAACAGAGGGAACACAGAGCACAGGGACAGGAATAACAAACTGCGACATGAGACTGAATGACTCATGTCTACTGAACAATGACAACTGAACAAGAAAATAAAGATAAAGACAGAACCTACACTAAAAATGAGGGGCACAGGAACAAAACACAAGAACTAGAAATCACAAAACAAAGAAGAACTAGAAAGCTAGAAATACAGAACCATAAACCAAAAGACTAATAATGATAAACCATGATGAAATCAAAGCTTAATAATAACACAAAACACTAGGTCACCAACCCAGGACCGTGACATGCAAGCCAGAAAAGCCAGATCTGCTGCACTGAAGTCAGAAATTCAGCTTACCTCAACTCCTTTGCCAAGCCAGACACCTGACAGGGTATAGATTGAGCCTTTTGTCCAACAGTTGTCAAGCTCTCTGAATCCTCTGGAAGGTACCACGTGACCTCCACACATCTGATGGACGGGAGGTATGTTTTAAATGGACTGAAATAACCAGCTGGAAAATAGGCCAATGAGACTGCTGCAGGAGTGGATTTGTATGTGTGGGCAGTCAGTGCCGCGGAAGAATTGATCAAGCTGATAGAAAGGGCCAGGGGACGAAAACAAGAGTTTTTCTCTATTTCCTAGTGGTAAAGCATTTTTATATTTAATCAAAGAGAAATCAAAATATAAATTTGATCAATATATAAATGGGAAATGTAGTTTGAGTAGTAGAATGTCTCTAATGTCTGAGTTTTCTGGTGGCGTGTGTGCACGTGAGCCAGCTACAACCTTGGCAGTTTTGTGTCCATCTGGAGGAATGCAGGAAGATATGTGTTATAACTGTTAAACACAGAACCATGATTTATATGTGGTTAACATGAGATCAAAATATAACCTAACATATTGAACATAAATATGTATCAGTTACGATACTTAATATGTGGTTATACCAGCTAAATTATGCTCAATTGCTTAATACTGGTATGTTGAACATGGAGGCATGTTGCTATTGACCCTGCAGAAGGTTGGTGATCTTCGTGCATAAGATTAACCTTCATGCATCTCAGCATCTCATCCACTGTGTGATTTGCACATGGCCTAGTTGTGTTAACTTTGTTACACTTTAACTGAATTCACTTAACTAAATGTACATTTTATACCTAGATTTGCAGGCAGACTGGACATGTCTGTGAAAACAGATATTAATCAAGCATAACATTCTACCATTAATTCATTAATTAATAATTGTAATTTAGTATATTAATCCAAAAATAATAAGTTGCTTTACTATTATTTCAGCATTTTTTGAAAATTTATATACAATTGTTGCTAAGCATGAAAGTATCATTTTGACTAAAGTGATTTTGGTAATTACAAGTACTGTAGCTTTAGGACAGCTGTGGTTAATGCCACAGCTGTCCTCAATTTACACAGCCATGGCATAAACCAGACCACAGTGTAATGGTGTTATACATTTAGGGGGTTCAATTTGGCCCAGTCTCTTGGAGCATTAAATTTTTTGATGGTCATTAAACCTGTGTTTTTCAAATATTTTTCACTTATGTTGTATGTTTAGTAACAGTTCAAAAAATAAATAAAAGTCACCACATAACACCACTTCAAGCTAACAAAATCCAGCTTTAACCACATAGAAATATCTAATGGCAACATCAGATTGAATTAAAAAAAAAAATCACAAGTTAAAGTAATATAGAAAGTTAAAAAGAAACACACACACACAGACAGTGTGGTTGACACAAAACATTGTGAAATATGTAATTTTAATGAAACTGATATTTGTAGATTTAAATTATATGCAAATGCAGTAGGATACTATTCAGCAGTCTTTAGTCATTCTTAGAACAAATATAGTGTTGTCTTTACAAATAGGCACACAAGACAGCAGCTACAGCTGATCTGCACAGCACTTTCAAGCTGTTAATTTTTTTGGTATTCACCACACATGAACGCATCAAAAATATCTGGAACGCAGTAAAAAGCTGAGAAAGACACTGACACAATTGTGTAATGGTAGAGAGGTCAGAGCAGATAATTTAGAAACTGATGGCCAAAGTGTGAGAAGCTATTATTATTCCTCTTACATCACAATGTTTAAGCAGCCTCATTAGCTAATCACAGTTGCAAAAACCAAAAAAAGGAAAATATATCAGCAAAGGCTTGTCCAAAAGATCCAGCAAAACAATACTATACAACAAGGGGTTTTAAAGTATTCATATATTTAGCAGACAAACAACTTTAAAATATTCCAGGAAATGTAATGTAATCTTATGCTTGTAGAGGGTCTTAAAAAATTATTGACAACACATTTTTTCAGGTCAGAGAGAGAAGCATTAAACAGAATTTATCATGAAAGCAACAAACAAAACAAAACAAAAAAACACACCCAAGCAAAAAATTCATTGTGTACAAAGCTACTAAAACATCAATAGAAGAACTATGCACATGTGAGGTGCACTATATTTTGTAGTGACAGCCACTTAATTCCATTAGGATGTTCTTTTGCTATAGCAGACTAGCTAAAAATAATAATGTGAGCTAATCATAGAAGCTGACTTCAT